>NC_081163.1:15473160-15690660 GCF_012432095.1 Onychostoma macrolepis
AATTAATAAATTTTGTTATGATGAAAAATGGGAATGTTATGATACTTCTAGAGTATATTTCACACTTATATGTAAAATACCAGTAAATATAACTACACACAAAAAATTCAAACTGATGTGCTTCTCCGTCACTTTTCATTTCTATCATGACCAAATAAAGTTTTTTTTACATTTATTTATTTTTAATTTTTTACTTAATTGTTTTCTAAAATGCTTGGCATGATAGTAAAGAAAGCAGTATTGGGTACAGTGATTGATGTCATTAAAAATATAATAATTAAACAAATTATACTTTTGAGCATTTTTTAAAATAAAGGTTTTCAAGGAAAAGAGCAAACTATAATTTTAATACAATATACATTTTATATAAAAGTATTATACAGGAAAGTTCTGGAGAATTTAACATTTAATAGCTTTCTAATTAGAATTTATTAAAATCACCAAAAAAAAAAAAAGTTTAAAGCTATTATGTGTCCTATAAAATGAACATGATTGGGGTTTAAAAATGTTTAAAACAATCCTACAGTACAGAAAAGCTTCCCTAACTGAATAATAACACACACACACACACCTCCACTTTTTCTTGATGGTAAATTCTCCAACTGTTGGGGGTTGTAATGGGCTTTCCAGGCTAAATTAAATAACATGTCTTCAGAAATAAGGTGCAGAAACACACTTAAAGTGATACAGGAGAGATGGCAGAATAGAAAAAGACCCCAAAAATGCTGCCTTTGGTCTGTCAATAAATACCTATCATAAAGGTATGTGTAAATCTGTTTAAAATATATTTTAAAAGTACCTGGGGTTCCTAAATCGCGATTTTAATATGTAATTCCCCATGCCATGATCTGGGCAGCAGGATGTAGTGACAGAGACAGAGAGAATTTAGTGGGTCAGGACACACGCACAAACCCCAAACATTCAGTGACTGACCTCATTAACTCAGAACAGACACTAACAGAGCTACCGGTCATCCCTCTCGTTAACACGGCCCTGGGGTACGGACAAGGAAAAGAGTGGCAGCTGTCCATAGGGAGCTAAAGCATTCTCAGAGCACAGACTCATCTTCCCTGAATTAGCTCCCGTGACCCTGCAGACCCTCTGCTGTAGGGAAGTGACCTCCACCTGCCCCAGCCCAGACATGCACCAATAACAATAATTCTGAATGCCTGCTTAATAGAAACTATCAAATCAGAGAAGACAGTAGTTCAAAACGTACAGTATATGGCTGTGATACTGAAGACTGAAGGATTAAGTGTTCTTTGAGATGAAAATAGGCCCAAGTGTTTCAGGCTAGGAGCTGATATGACCTGCAGGTGCTCAGAAACATCAAAGGAAATTCACTTTTGGAATTCATTTGAGCCTTCAGGGCAACTCTAATGCTCACCAGCTTGAGGATTCATCCCCTATGTGCTTTAAAACTGAAATAAGTCATCTTATTTCAAAAAATGGTTTTTGAATATGCTTAATGCATAATTTGAATTTTCATATGTACTGTAGACCTTGCTGCCTACATAGAAAACTGACTGTACTGAGGCCACATGAGAACGAAAATGGAACTAAACAACTAATTTGGAACACCTTACATAATCAGAAACTCCTACAAACTTGCATCATATTAACAGCACTGTTGAGAAGTGAAAGAGACTTACTGTAACTCACACTTGAATCCAATAGTTTGGTGTTAGCATGTTGCTAAGCTAATGATGTGATACCATAAGCAAAAAAAAAATTATATATACAGTATATATATATATATATATATATATATATATATATACATACATACTGTATATCACACACAAATATTGGATTTAAAATGAATGTTTTTAATTATATTAAACTATTTTTATTGATACTTTTATAAGGTATATATACACAACCGTTTTAAAGTTGTTTAAAACAAAGTCACTTAGGCCTAATACTATTACATAGGAATACAGTAAACTTTTGTGAAATATTACAATTTAAAATAATTGCCATCTATTTCAATATGTTTAAAAATGTCATTTATTCCTCTGATAGCAAAGCTGAATTTTCAGCACTCATTACTCCAGTCTTCAGTGTCACATGATCCTTCAGAAATCATTTAATATGGTTCTCAAGAAACATTTCTTATTATTATCTTTTTCTTATGTTCAAAAAGTCGTGCTGCTTAATATTGTCGTGGAAACAGTGATACTTTAATAGAAAGTTCAAAAGAACATTGTATTACTTGCATATATTACTTATTATATGAATATTATATTTAACATTATAAATGCCTTTCTTTACTATCACTGTTGATCAAATGAATGCCCCAAACCATTAAATGGCATTTCTCCGACTTCTCACTGATCTTGTCACAATGCATTCTGGGATTACATTATCTGTTCCTCTATTCAAGTACATCTATAAGTACATCTATGATGCCCTAAAATGCTGTCTACATGGGTAGCTCACTAGGTTTTGGAACAGAGCAAGTATGAAGAAACTAAGTATAAGCACAGAGGAGCATCATTAATGACAAGGTCTACACCAGCGAGGCCTTTCATTTGAAGGGCTCTTTATTTATAAAATGATTATTTGTTTCACAGATGGCCACAGTTTTGTGTGTGTCCCTATTATGTCATCCAACCCACAGAAAAATTCATTTCCTCTTAAAAAAATGAGAAAAGCAGGAAGACTGGTTTGTAAAAGTGAAGAGGGCCTCACATTGACCATACTGTGCCTCTCACCGCAAATAAGAAATAAAACTTTGGTAAGAACAAAGCCCAAAGACACAATAAAAGGTTGAATTACAACAAAAAACCACAGGGTATCACTCTAAATTGGAATTATAATACTCTGAATGAATGTTATACCAGACTTTACATCCCACCACGTGATGTGTCATATATCAAAGTTATATTATAGAGCACATTTCCATCTCACAGGCCTCAGAGGGATGGTTAGATGGACAGCAGTGCCAAACACTGGACACCAAACTCAACCCTTATTACAGGCTTTAAATGGTGAAAGTTCATGACCAAAAAGAGAGGTTATATATTATATATAAGATTTCGGTAACACTTTATTTGGTCCCACTTTATATTAGGTGGCCTTAACTACTATGTACTTACATTTAAATTAATTATTTGGTACAATGCACTTATTGTGTACATACATGTTTTTACATTGTACTTATATTTTTAAAAATACCTATATGTAGTTACATCTGTAATTAATTTCTGTAATTACATTTATAATTACACTGTTGACCCATCCCTTACACCTTAACACACCCTTAAACCTACCCATACCACCAAACCTGTCCCTAACCTTAAACATATCCCACCTCAATAGCAGCAAAAGTGTTTTGCAATACAGTATGAACACAATAAGTACATTGTAGTTAAGGCCACCTAATATAAAGTGTGACCCTATATTTTAAGGTGTCCATAATACAGAGTAATTACCTAGTTAAGTACTTAGTAGTAGCCGTTGTACTTGCATGAAACAAAATGTACTTACCATGTAACAAAGTTATGGAACAGCCTGTAATTACAGTTTGTAATTATGTAGATGTAATAGGCAGCTATACTGTTACACATATGCAACAGACCGAGTCTGTTGCACAGCTACTTATGTAACCAAAAGATTGTTACATGTGTTGCAGACTTTATACAACGTAATTAAAAATTTAAGTACACAGACGTTACTTAAAATAAAGTGTATCAAGATTGTACTTAAGTGTACTTCATGTGTATCTATACTAGTCACCTTATCCAGCTGCACCTTAGTTTGATTTAACCAACCAGTACACAGCTTAAATACATGTAATACCTTTCTAATTACATTAAAATAACAGAATATTACACAAACATAAGCTACTTAAAATAAAGTGCATCAAGATTGTACTTAAGTGTACTAGTAGCTGTGTAACAGACTCGGTCTGTTACATATGCGTAACAGTAGCTGCCTATTACATCTGCATAATTACAAACTGTAATTACAGGCTGTTCCATAACTTAGTTACATGGTAAGTACATTTTGTTTCATGTAAGCACAACGGCTACTACTAAGTACTTAATTAGGTAATTACTCTGTATTATGACACCTTAAAATAAAGTGTTACCAAGATTTCATTGTATTATTATACTAAATTCAAAGCTATGATAATACAATAGCTGTACTGAAAAGGGACTCAAATTTAGATGATGTGAGTCTGTTGTACTGTACTTCTTGTACAACCTACAATTTTGAATTTAGTTTAATAAAACATGAAAGAACATACATACTGTATATGTCCTTTTGGTCTAAATGGTGTTACAAAGGCCTTTCACAGTGCTTTTACATATTGTGCCAGCAGAGGGAGTTTTGAGTTTTCCTTTCACACTTGCTTACTGAATGAAAAAATATTTTTTTCTCTCATAGTCATACTCTAGTACAAAAGTGCAAAGTTCCCTTTACTTTGCATTTCTTAGTATGTCTTTGTATTTTTCAGACAAATATTTAATTCTGAAGTATGCATATCCTTTATGTAAATATGAATTACTTTCATTCAGAAGGGAAAAAATATAGGAAACTGCCATTTATGAACACTTCTATAGTTAGCGCAAAGTATAGCAAAATAAAATAAAGGTAGATTTAAGCTCACGGGGTATGGGGTGTTAAGTACACCTGTTGTGGGCTGAGAGCAGCGAACTCGGCAGATGAGTTTGGCAAGGTCGGTTCAGATCACGCGGAGGCCCCCATGGTCTCTGTGGATCTCCGGTGTGAATCCGCATGGATTGCACGAAACCTGTCAATCACAGAAATGAAAAACATCTCAAGTTGGCTTCTGCTGCCTCTCTGAATCTGCAGGATAGATGAGCGTCACATTAGGCTGATGCAGTGACATTCTCACAGTGGAGTTGTAACAAGATAATGATCTTACAATATTACACTGACATTGAAAAAACATTTTGCACACTGGCACGTCATGAAGGATAAAATTCACAGCATACAGCAAGGTCTCCAGACTTTCGCTTGCAGGTGATCATGCACCTCCTTCCAGTAGATCATATCTAATGTAAAGAGCCTTCTGAAGACATTTAAAGGGAAAGATCACCTAAAAATGAAAATTCGGTCATTATTTACTCACTCATGACATTCCAAACCTGTATGACATTCTTCTGTGAAACACAGAAATATATCCAGTCCAGTGTTGTTGTTTTGGACCCTATTGACATTTAATGGGACAAAAAACCATTATATTTCCTATAGTTTTTCCCTATGGTGGAAAATAAACCAGAGAGAAATGTTTATTATTCTTCAGTTTGATAAGGTTTAGCACAGGCTTAACTGGACTGGGAATACATACGTCACAGAGGTCTGTTCCCTTCCTGAAGTTAAGCCCAGCTTAGGATGGTGTGACTTCAGTGAAAAACAGGGAATCCTGGGAAGTCAGAGGCCACCTCTGTGGGACTAACTCCTGACCTCCTTGTGAGATGAGAAGAGGGTTCTGAGGGGGTTAAACAGAGAGAAGGACACCAAGATGATTGAATTTTGTTTTCCCGTCAGAAGAAGTTAGAGGATTTAGACTGAAATCAACCGCCCCTCTTTATCTATCACCCCTCGTCTCTCCCTATTTTTCTTATGCACCCACCATTGTGCTAGAGTACAGTGCAGCTGTCCCTTTTCCCTCTAATTTTTCTCTGTCAGATTTCAGCCTATAATTAGCAGAAAAGACCTCAGTGACTCCTCACGAATGCGAATGTGTCTATGCTGTCCAGAACTAATAGAACTAATCCCCCTCCTCCTCCTGGACATTGCTGGGCTGACAGGTTCACAAGTGTACAATGAGCATGGTTCGGTTTCTCAACATGACAACACATCCACTTAAACCCCAGCACAGTGTACCTTAGCAAGCCCCAAAGCCACGAATCTCTGATCAGTTACAGACTCATGTGCTCCCCATGCACTCTGATAAACATCTTTATGTACTGGAATTACATCTGCGCTAAACGATAATGGAGTTTAGACCAAAAATGTTATTTTCATAATGAAATACAGTGGCAGTGCTGGATAAAATTAACACACACTTAACAAGAAGTGAAACATTCTAGTTGAAAAAAAGACTTGCATGCGACAGCCTAAAGACAGGGTCATAGGTCAATACTTCAGACTTTAAATGCAGAGTGACTTAAAAAAATAAAATAAAATGCAATAATGAAAACTAGACTGTATAAAGGGTTTGCAATTTTTACAGAAAAAAACCCCACTAATGCTACAGTAAAAAACTTTATTGCTTAAATATAAGACACATATATGGTGAAAAACTCTAAATGAATTACCACTGCATTAAATGCCATTTTACTGTACAAAACTGACAAATGTTTTGTGTTTGTTTTATGTAGTAAATTTTTATTGCATTATTTTAGTGGCATTTGTTTCACCCTAAAGGTGTTTTGTCTTTATGTGTATATACATATATATACTGTATATACTGACCATGTTTTATGGATAAGCATTTTGTGGGTTTCTATTGTGCCATCTGCATTATTATGGTGGTTAATGTAAATTGAATTGTTTTATTGTAATATTTTTTATATTTTATAGTGCTTGTCAGCAAAGTAAAATAAATATGTGAGAAAAAGGGCTTCCTTTTGATAAACTGTATCCAACCATCTCACACTCCGCTGAAGGTCAGTAAGGTGATCAAAAAATCTGAAATCCTACCATAACAATTTCCATTTTAAATACAGTTGTGTAAGTCAGCGTGAAAAATACGACAAATGCAGCAAGCATTTCATATGCAGTAATATTTCTGTTGAAATGTGATATTTATCCCTATATAAACCGTGTCATTCATAACATTACAAAGTCATACTTATTTTCCCCCTTTCTCACACTTCGTTTGGGAATTATCCAGGGTTAGGATGGCTTTCCTCTGTTCCACAGGCTTTGTGTGCTTTAGCCGTGTCTCCTAAAGCCTTACGCTTCGATTTCTACAGCTAAATTTCATATTTATGCAGGCAGATGCAGTTATCCGCCATGAAGAACGGCGAATGCACTTACTCAAGTTCAGTTGCCTTTACTGAAGGTTATTTTACTAATAAATGCAATTAACGCACTATAATGCCAATACACTTGATATGACTGGACATGTTCATCTGGCACCAGTCACGCTTCTTAATTGCGGAGTTTGCGTAAGGAGCATGTGTTTTAATTCATGTGTCTATAAATAGCATGGAATGGTTGTAAACAGACAAAGACACCCATACACTTGTCACAGATGCAAAACAAACTCTCAAAATAAATATTCATATAAATATAAATGCGCAATTTTAATTAAATTTATAATAATTTAAAAATCATTTATTTTATCAATTAAATTTATATAAATTAAATATTAGATATTGTTTCTTTTTAATATGTGTACTATGTATAAATAAATGTATATAAATCAATTGAGGCACAGCAAAAAATAGGTCATGATACTTTGACTGACATGTTCATATGGAGGGACCTGTACCTTGGCAACCAAACTTTGGTTGCTAGGATAACATGAGCAGATGGATGGAACGGCTGATTTTCCACAGTGACTGACTAGTTTTGCGGGTGGGGTTGTGGGGGGTTGTACATGACAGTCTTGATTCTCCCCACACGAGTAAGAGAACACAGCGAGATGACTTGGCACTGAGAAAATGTATTAGATTCAGGGGACGAATAATTAACTGACGTCAGCTGGCGGGTAAGAGCAAAGGTTGAGCTGCAAATATAGCCGAGTTTTTTTTCCCCAATAAATCGTCTGTGGGCGTGTAAGAGCGATAGGAATGGCTGAATATGTCAAGCGGACCGATCCAGCACTCTGATTAATGTGACAGAAGTCAATGCTGAAATAGAACATCAAACACACATCACAAACAGCAGATCATTCCTCTCTTCTGGGAGAGAGAGCTCTGAGGATACTATAAACAGCCGTTATTGGTGAACACAGGAGAGGATTTGTAAAAGTAACCTGCGGTTTTAACATCTGTAAAGTCAACTTTGCAAATCAATCAGGTGTGAATATCTGCCAGCATACAGCACTCTTCATTCATGTGATTGTTCAGTTACAGCCATATTATTGTATATGAAGTGGCCTGGCTGTAAGAAAAAATGCTAAATTTAAAGGGATAGTTCACCCAAAAATGAAAATTACTACATGATTTACTCACCCTTCAGCCATCCTAGGTGTATATGACTTTCAGATGAATAAAATCGGAGTTATATAAAAAAATGTCCTGGCTCTTCCAAGCTTTAGAATGGCAGTGAATGGGGGTTGAGATTTTGAAGCCCAAAAAAGCGCATCTATCCATCATAAAAAGTGCTCCACATGGCTCCGGGGGGTTAATAAAGGCCTTCTGAAGTGAATCGATGAGTTTGTGTAAGAAAAATATCCATATTTAAAAATCTATAAACTTTGTAATCTCTTTTTTTATGAGTAAAAAAAAAACTGGCAGCTGTAAGTAAAAACAGTGGAAATGTTATGGTTATTATGTGATGGGGTTATGATGACTAATATATTTTACGGCATTTAACTGTTAAAAATGGCTTGTTTAAAGTTAATCGCAAGTGGCCAACTGTAATGAAATTTAAATAAAAAGGATACATTAACATTTTAACCTACTGTACACAAACCACTAGGATAACACACATACAGTAACATGATGGTCACACAACCAAAACATTAAAACACTAAAATTAACACAATGAATAACTGGATTAAACATGCCTTTAAAATCTACACTAATGTTCATGCAGAGCATTTTGAGAAGGCCCATTTCCTTTCCCTTTAAAAAAGGAAAAAAGAATATATATATATATATATATATATATATATATATTTATAACAAAATTTTTACCATAAAAAAGTGCATGAAATGCATACAAATATAATAATATTACAACATTTATTAAAATCGTTTTTAAGCTTAAACTATATATTTAATATAACGTGATACAAAATAGTAATATCAAAATACATATTTTACCATATATGGAAATGAGACAACATTTTTGTACAGTTTATGAACAACTCAGAATCAGATTATCAGTGAGACCCCTTGTGGCTATACATTAACATATATGGTTGACTAGGAACAGGATCTGTAATAAATCTGAGCCACTGCAAAACCAACTGGAAAAAGAACTGGCGTCAAAAGCATTTAGCATATCTGTGGCTTTGAGCGGTCCAATACCGTAAAATTAGCACCTTTACGGAAAGACGTAAGCGTCTGGACAGGAACCAGCCACAGCATTGGGGGATATTTTGGCAGCTGCCGAGGTAGCGGTTAATGATGGAGCTGATAATATTTCTGTTTTTATTGACCTGTCAGTTCTTATCAGTGACTTTCTCTAAAAACATCCATCGCCTTTCAGCGCCACTCTTCAAAGGTCGAGAAGTGGAGGAGGCTGCCGCAGGGGTCAAAGTTCAATTGACTTGTTCTGAATTGACAGGAGGAGATTCAAAAAAAATATCAAGTTTGGAAACAAAGAGTCAAATTTTAACAAAAGATTTTTGACCTAGTGCCACTGACCTCATTCTTGTTATGTGGTCCTAAAGCATATTTTAAAAAAAAAAATAGGCTTGGTTTTTGAGTGAAAACGATCAAATGCCTCTGACATCAAATACACATTGCTATTTAAAGAGGGCTGCTCATGTTGACAGATCCAAACAAGAAGACATCATGCAGATACAAATGGCTCAAACCCAGTATACAAGTTGCAAATCCTGACAACTTTGCGCATGAAGTTAGGTTCAGTTTTAGCCTCCAAAATAAACCATCATTCCTTGGCCAGCCCTCATGCTTCATAAAGGCCCAGTGTAGTTATCACCTAAAGTGTGAACCCACTGCTCACACTGTTTTTTATAAACAACAGGGCACTGCCAAGTACAACATGCACAATTCCAACTATTTACTATAAAAGATTTAATCTCAGACTGTAAACGTAAAAAATATCCTGTCTGCCAAAGGGAAAAAATAGCCCTCTTGCAGGTCCATCTTTGTCCATCTTACTTTGACTGATGAGAGGAATGTGCAAACTTGTAAATTTACGGATACTTTTTTTATTTTCTTAAGTGGGTTTTCAAATGTTGCGATAAAGGTGAAACTGAAACTAGACACTAATATATCGCTAAAATAATTACTAGCCATTATTATTTGCAGCACAATTGTCTCAAGCATTAGTAGTACAAAGAGAAAAGTATTAAAGGGGTGGTTTACAGTTTTTTTTCTAGGCTTGATTGTGTTTATGGGGTGCAGTCTAACATGTGTTCATGCTTCGTTTTTTTAAAATGCATTATTTTTCATATAGTTTACCTTTATTCCACACCTCTCTGTCCCTTCTCTGACAAACGCCTTGACTATTTCCTGTTTTTATGAAGCCCCTCCCTCAGAAATACGTGATGGGCTCTGATTGGTTAGCTGGCTCAGTGTGTTGTGATTCACTAAACCGCCGAGCGTGCATCTAAACGCCCCTCAGCTCAGCGGCACGTGCTCCGGTTGTTTTGTAAACAATGGCGTCATCTATATTGCTTATCAATTTGAGCCCGATTGAGACACAGAGGATATTAGAGAAGAGGATCGCGCAGAATCTGTGCAAGAACGGCTCTTAATGGTATGTTTGTTTGTTTGTTTGTTGTCTCATACTTTTAGATACACTGTTATTATGCTACTGCTTATGCTAGCTTTTAATATACGGTTTTATTCTGATTAAAGCTTTAATACAGTACAACAACCGCACACGCATCCATGTATAATGCTTCTCATTGCTATGTGAAAATTTATAATTGGAACAGTTTGTTGGAGCTGATCTGACGATCTGAATGAGAGAGAGAGAGAGAGAGAGAGATGCAGAGCAGGGCGACACGAGGAACAGTATTAAGAACCGCTGTTTTAGAACATTGATTTTGAAACTTTGAATTCATTATAATCGTTAGAAGACAGAATCACGATTCATATATGAATAGATTTTTACATGCACCCCTAGTTTTGTCTTCCTCTCCTCTAAAGCAGCACAGCATGGCCTCGCCCCCTTCCTTAAATGTTCCCGAGGGCGGGGTTTATCTGGGTTTTTGACGTAATGGACCCGGGAAGTAACTCGCTGTAGTCCCTACGAGCCGTTTTTATCGGCATTAAACTGCCAGAATTTTAAAAGACTCTGTTTGCATTGATCTTTCAGCGCTGCAACTTTGCAGATATTGTTTGTTTATGCTCAAACAGCAACATTACACACTAACTAACGTTAAAAAAGTGAAATTGCAATCAACCACTCCCTTAAAAATTTATAAATGCCCATTCATACCAAAGGACGAAAACTATGATAATAACGCTCTAAATTTAAAAGAATAGCAAAATCCACACCACAACTATAACCATAACAGCACAGAGGAATGATATCTCTGAAATCACTTTCAGATGAATGATAAAAACATTTACAGTCAATCAAAAATCCATCCTAAAGCATTTATGTTGACAGATGATACAAGTACAGTGCATGCTTTTAATAATCATAACATGAGTTATTCTATTATAGCTACTGTAGTAGTTATCTTTATTGCTATTGTTCTTGATGTGAGCGGACCTTAAAGATGTCAGTTTCTAGTGCAAGAGATGATTTGTGGTGTTTGAACAAACTGAACATATTCCTTCATACCACTGCAGTGGTAAACAAACATTACCAACCTGCAGGAGTGAAGAGTGCTTCCACCCTTTGTTCCTGACACCACACACACAGAAAATGATGACCCCTGCCATCAGCTCCCACCCCTTTGTGCTGAAGCCAGAGTTCCACAATAAATCATGCAGGCAAGAGATTGATGTGTGCGATGTGGAATCTTCATGTGATGTGATGATATCTAGACCACGTACATGTGGTGGCTGCCCTCTCACATGCCGAGAGAAGCTTCTGTCTCTGCTTTTAGACCATCCACACACTCGTACCCTTTAATGTGAAAAGCTCTCGCCGCTGTAATTTGTAGCCTGCTGAAACTGTGAGGAGATTCATGGTAGGAAAATAGACGGTGGAATGTAACCATAGGTTGGGTTGGGTAAATATTCAGTACATAAGTGTAGTTTTGAAGGGGCTCGGACATATGACCTCCTAAATGAACGTTTATAATCCATGCTGAAAAGAATTTAGTAAGAGATGCCAGTAAATGAAGCTCTGACAGCTAAAGGGTGACAGCAGTCATGCAGAGCAACAATAAAAATGAGAAGTGACTTAGAACCTTATTATGGTACAAACTAAAGAACTAAATACAGTTGATGTTCGTGCCACAAATCTGTGCTACATCCAAAATGTTTTTAAAATTTTTTTGATAAAAGCATCTGCCAAATGCAATATAAATATAGGTAGGCTGAGGTATTTATTTGGCCCAAATTATGGCTCCTCTAATATATACAATTACCCACATAGCAAACGGACTTGACCCAAATGTGGCTTCAAGCTGTCACTGCTGGCCTCCTGCGTGGATCACGGCAAACAATATGAGGGCCGATTGTTGGTGGGAGGAGTGTGGCCCAGATCAGTCCGGTGATCATGTGGCCCAGATCAGGCAGTGACCTGACAGCATATTATGTGAACCATGAAAAACAAGATAAATAAAATATGATAAAATGATCACAGAAATTTAAATTAAGTGTAGTATTGTTTAAATTTAATCTTTGAAATAGCAAGTCAAAACAACAACATAGTGTTGGCCCAGATCCGGCCCACATCTTAGCCCGTGTGATGTCTATGCGGGCCAGATGTGGACTGGATCTGGGCCAACACTGTTTGCTGTCAACATGATCATTTCAAAATAAAGCAAATCAGTAAATCAGTCAACTGCATTAAACTGCACTTAATTATAATTTGATTATATATTATTATTCTCAGTACAAATAATCTTAGAATCTTTACATAGAGAGAGAGAGAGAGATCATTTAATCACTATCATGTTATATTTATTTGGTTTACCATGGGGCACATAATTGTATTAATATGCTGGCATGCACAAGCATTAAATAAAATGATCATAATTTTTTTTTTTTTTTTTATTCAAATCCTCGGTATCCATGTAATGATTTGTGTGAGGAAAAGATCCAAATTCAAACCATTCATCGGCAATATGTATCTCTTTTCTCTAGCTATAGTAATAATTAAAAAATTTGCCTGTAAGCAGTTTTACAACAAGTTTTGCGGCAGCGATATCAAACGCTCATTGGCTCTCGCCGGTTTCGTCATAGATTGCGACATGCCGTTTCCAGTGATGCGTATTTTGAATAAGAAACGCGCGCCCTCACAGAGTTGATCGAGATAGTATTTTCAGCGTTTAACAACTTAAATTATGCCCTGCTCCTCACACTAAACTATTATATTCCGCCAGAGAGGACCGCGACTGCAACGCATCGTCATTTGGACTACATTTCTGCAATAAATTCTTGTGATTACGTGTCTAAGTGTCTGTCTGTTACGTTTTTCTTATAGACTGTATATACACTCACTCTATTTTGATTGATTTGTTCTTCATAAAAAACAAAACAAAAAAACAACAACATTAAAAAAAAATTTTTTATTAACAGACAGAAATACAATAATACAAAGGGTTAAACCATATTAAAGTACAATAATCAAAACAAAACAATAACAATAATTCTAAAAAACAAAATAAATAATAGAACAATACAATGAAAATAAAATATATAAACATTCTCAGTGTATCCTGAACCTCGTGACCTAGCTATTTAACCCCTCAACCCAATCTATCTCATACAGTGTAAGTAAACCAATTATTCAGTAAAAAGGAATGTTTATTCAAAAACAAATTTCCCCTTAAAAATAATCTCTTGTAAACTGGTTGGAAGATGATCCAAAACAGGCCCCCACACCTCTTCGAACATGGTACTGTCTCCCCTAACCACAGCAGTTAGTCTCTCCATAGGCAATATTCTAAAGATCTCTCGATACCAAAGGGAAAGTGAAGGGGGTCTAGAGTGAATCCACTCAATAAGGATGCATTTTCTAGCGAGTAACAGGAGTTTATCACAGAGTAGAAACCGGTTAGCAGTTAAAGCAATGTCTTTTGCTGGCAAGCCAAGTAAGAGAAAACCAGGGTCCTTGGTAAATTTTATATTAAAAATATCCCCCATCTTCCGTACCACCCCATCTCAAAACTTTGTAATAACTGGACATTGCCAAAAACAATGCATAAAAGTTCCAATTTCACTCTGATATTTATTACATAATGGAGAGTGTTTGCTATTCATCTTATTCAGAATTCGTGGGGTAATGTAGAGTCTTAGCAATAATTTGTATTGCATTTCAACCAGTCTGTTGCAAGTAAATATACTTCTAATAGATTTAACTATCTACGTCATCGATATACTCCGTACTGAGATCTTTCTCCCAAGTACGCCAAATATGATCAATACCACTGTGATCCATTGAATAAAAAAAAAGGTACGCTTTTGAAATAAGGTGGCGTGTATCAGTCATTTTCAACAAAAAATCATCTATATCGCAGTATACAGGCATTTCTCCGGGAGGCTTGAGGTTACCAGAGTTAACAAAATGGCGAATCTGAAGGTATCCCCAAAAACTACCACTATCAAGCTCAAATTTATCCTTTAGTTGGTTAAAAGACATTAAAGTATTATCTAAATATAAATCACCAGCTACTCTTATACCCTTTCAATGCCATCCATGGAATAAGGATTTTTGAACACCAGGGAGAAAATCTCTATTGCCAGTCAAAGGTGTCAAACCTGACAAAAAGCCCCTTCTCCCTGCGCATTTCATAATGTCCTGCCATACTTTGACTGTGTTGAATATGATAGGGTTGTTTTTAATTTCAGGCCAAACCTTAAGGCCCTTACTACTCGTAAGCAGCAACGAATATGGCATCACCGCCCACTCATCAACGCAGGGCTGGGATTTCAGATAAGAATGCAGCCAATTCAAAATTGTACGGGTATGGCAAGCCCAATTGTAAAACTTTAAGTTAGGTAACGCCTGTCCACCACTATCGACTGGCAGTTGTAGGATCTTCATCTTAACCCTTGGCTTTTTCCCTTGCCAGATGAATTTTGAGAAACTTCTCTCCAAATCTAAAATGTTCTTTTTAGGAAACCAAAGTGGTAACATTTGCATGGGATATAAAATTCGGGGAACTTGGGATGTTCATTTTAATGAGATTAATTCTCCCCATCCAAGATATGGGGAGGTTAAACCATCGCTCTAAATCGTCTTTTATACTTTTAATAAGTGGGGTTAAGTTAAGTTTCCAAAGTTCTGATAAATCAGGTGAAATTCGAATTCCAAGATATGTGAGGCCTGTTCTAGACCACCTAAAAGGACAACTTAAAAAGGAGCTAGTAGGGATATCTCCCCCTAGGGGCATAATTTCAGATTTATCATAATTTATCTTATAGCCTGATATTAAACTAAAAGAATCAATAGTCTTGAGAACTGTAGGAATAGACGTTTCTGCATTTGTAAGAAATAAAAGTATATCGTCAGCATATAATGCAATTTTGTGAACTGACTGGCCAATCTTAACCCCCTGGATATCAGTGTGAGTTCTAATAGTCTCTGCAAGGGGTTCCAGAATTAAGGCAAAAAGGAGAGGGGACAGCAGGCAGCCCTGTCTTGTACCTCGCCCCAGAGGAAAAGGAAGAGAGCGAAGGCCATTGGTAATAACACAAGCAGTTGGTGCACAATAAAGAGTCCGAATCCAGTTAATAAAGTCTGTACCTAAATTAAACCTGCCCAGCACTTCAAACATATATGCCCATTCCACACGGTCAAACGCCTTTTCTGCGTCTAAGGATATGGCAAGCACTTGAGTTTTGGATATTTGTGAATACTGTACTATGTTTATCAGTCTCCTAACATTGGAGTGTGACAACCTTTGTTGAATAAAAGCTGTCTGGTCTGGGTTTATTAGCTGAGGGAGGAGTGATTCAAGTCTTCTTGCTAAAAGCTTGGATAATAGCTTACAATCAAAAAAAACATTTTCAATGCAATACGTTTTTTACTGCACAGTTACATGACCTGTGAATTTTAAGGCTGTTTTTCTATTCAGTTTAATGTACTTTATTGGCATAATTTGTGTGTACATTACCAAAACATTTCACAAAATGAATAATGGCGATTATAGTAAGTGCAATAATATCAGATATAAGATTCTGTATTGGATCTGGGCTATATAAGGTTCAGATTTGGGGATTGTGGTTTACTTGAGGCTGAGAATTGGTACCAATAATAAAAGCTGTTTTGGCCCAGTTCAGGGCCAGTTTAGGGTGAATACTGGCTGAGATTCGGGCCGGTTATGGCCCACGTGTGGCCCTTGTCTTTAATCCAGTTTATAAGAACAGCATTTATTTGAAATGGAAATATTTGTAACATTAAAGATCTTTGCTGTCACTTTTCATCTATTTTATGCATCCTTGTTGAATAAAACCTTTACTTTCTTTCAAAAAAAAAAAAAAAACTTTTAATGGTAATGTGTGTGTGTGTGTTTATATATTTTAGGAAACTGTCAAAAACCTGTTTAAAACTAAAACTTGGAGTTTAATAAATTAAAAAACAAAATACTGTTATTTATTAGGCAAATAACAAACTAAATAGTCTTTATTTATACATAAAAAAACAAAAAACAGTATTTTGTACAGCCTCCTTTGGCCTTGATAACAGTTTGCATTCATGCTGGCATTGTTTTTATGTACTTTTCCACAATCTCTGTTGTTATTGACTGTAATTGGGCGTCTGAATAAACCAATTAATAAAGTGCTGTCCTATTTTTTCTGCATTTCTTGTAAAACAGTAAATTTGAAAATTCATGGATAACAATAATAATCACATTTTAGCATTAGAAATACTAATGTGACTAAAGAGTTTATACATACTGCTGGATTAACCATTACAATTGATTTTGGTAATCACCGATACTGCAGCTGATCATTGGCAGCTAAGCACTGTGAATATGTATATATAAAATGCCATATATAAAATACTGTCATGTTGCTCAGCCCATATGATTACTTAAAACTTAGATTACTGATTAATATGACCAATAAACCTTAGACTGACCCACACTATCAGCTCACTTCTGGCCATCACTTCACGCTGATGACTGTGACCGTAGTTCAGCAGCTCTGCTGGCCGATTCTCATCTCCCTCATCACTCATCACCAACACTGAAGCACAGTAATTACTGACCCTAAACTCATCTCCACTCAGACTTCAGACAGAGACTGTCCACATGCAGCGCTAAATCCCTAACCAGATGTCACAGTGTACATCTTACTAGGTATCTGCATATCAAATGGCCGGACAGAACTGTCTGTACGAGGGACTGCAGAAAGGTCATATTAGAACAGCTGAGGACAGGAGTTGCATTTCTCAGGTTGAAGCTCTCTAGGCCTCTGTTCCTGATAGTATGAGCTGATTGCTTTGTTTGGCTGAAAGTTTCTGGCTAGCCGTCTTCATAATCTTTTCCAAACATATTTTGGTATTCGGAGCTACAAAACATATTAATTAAACAGTGTCATCAGGCCGATGCTGTCTGAAATAAATGTAACGACCTGGTGACAAATGTGTGGTGTAAACTATCAGAAATGTGGCACCAGGACAGAGAGAAAGATATCCCCCAATATTAGATTACATTAGCCTGCTCTCAAGTACAGCGATGGTCACGTTGTGTTGTGGCCTCCTTACTCAGTACCATAGTGCTCATCAGAAGCCAACGGAGTTTTAATTATGCTGTTTGGATTTAATTACGCTCTGCTCTGCTCTGCTTCAGGGAACATCGAAGCTCTGCATACCCGTAATGTTATCTCGACAGTCTATCCATTACTAATGCGATTTAAAAAATTACAGGCCAGCTTTGTGACATAATGATGCAGAAAATAAGTCTCAGATCATATAGGTTCGCCGCAGGGCACCGCACATAGTACAGCAGATGAGAATATAGCAATTTGTCAAGCTGAATGTAATGAGTAACACCTGCTTCTCAGCACAATGCTGTACACAACCACAGTCACACACTGTATGTGGCCGCATACGCAGCGAGGGTCAGTCGCATTCTCTTGTGACAGAGAACAAAGGTGGCCGGTTCACTCAAGCCCAGCTATGATAATCCCCACATCCCATGCCAGTTTGTTCCAACATCAGCTGGCAAGTTTGAAGACCTTGCATTGTAACAGGACAATTACCACAATTCATCTTTGACTTACACGTTGTGTTCATTCTAAGCATTTTCTGGTTGACTGTACTCTTGTTGCAGTTGGCTTCAGGTTATGCAACTTATTAAGTCAACAAGTTGAGCTATATTTGCACAGAGAAAACAAACAATTAACTTAGAATGAATAATTTTTTCTTAAAGATCGTCCTGCTGAAGAAGAAATGTTTGTCTCATTAAGAAGCCTCCTGGTTTCTCCACCGGCCCATGGTGCTGAAACGGAGGTGCTAAAATGAGGACTTGATTTATTAAGTACTAATTGTTGGTGTGAATGTCTCTGCTCTGGTCTGGTGCGGGTTACTGACAGTCTCCACTGAGTGTGAACTTTTAGCGGCTGGCAGATTCATGGGATGAACCCCTGCTGAGGAAAGAATATTTTTGAAAAGTTGCAAAGTTGTTGCCACCACTTGAAAATCGCCCCTCGCGTCCTAGGGGGGTATTGTTTATTTTTTTCACCTCCAACAGGCTAGTGATTGATGAGAGAGGGAGGCTGTCTGTGAAAAGAACAGAGACAGGAGAGAGAGGGAAGTGAGCAGGACAGGGAGGTGGAGGAGAGGAACGGGCCTAAAATAAGCCAGTCATGGGTTTGGACTGCTCACAGGTCAGTGGCGAAGATGTGTTCACAAGCCATCACATAGGCCACATGACAGGGATGGCAGGCCATTGCTGGGGGCCCAAAAAAGAGAGGCCCGCAGCTCTATTTATGGAGCAGAAATTCAGCCATGGACACACACTGTCAGCTCATGATGGATCAGTGAGAGAGGCCTGGGATGGGTGGGCAGCAGGGTTATATTATTGCAGCACTGGGGTTTTAGGGACAACATTTCACCAAGCATGTACGGGCCCCATTCAGGGGACGAACTGAGATCCCGTTCATTAGACATCTGTGCTTTTATAGCTTTACTAAAAGAGTGTAATCATGTCAGCAACCTATGTAAAGTTAGCTTTATCACATTTTGTACAAATCATTAAAGGAATAGTTCACCCACAAAGGAAAATTTTGTCATTATTTACTCACCCACACGTTGTTCCAAACCTGTAAATAAATTTCTGTCTTACATTGAACACAAAAGAAGATATTTTGAAAAATTTTGAAGAACCAAACCAAAAGTTGTTGATCCCCACTGACTTCCATAGTAGGGAAAGAAATACCATGGAAGTCAATGGGGACCATCAACTGTTTGATTACCAGCATTCTTCAAAATACCTTCTTTTATGTTCAACACAAGAAAGAAACTCATACAGGTTTGGAACGACATGTGGGTGAGTAAATGAAGACAAAATTTTCGTTTTTGGAGGAACTATCCCTTTAAAAGAAAAACCCTCTGTAGTTAATACAAAATAACTGCTAAAATTAGTATGTTTTATCTTTTTAATGTTTAAACATATGACATTTATATAGCTTCGTTCTAATATATTTTATATATAAAGCCTTCATAATTAATGAGTCTAAATTCATAATTAATCATGATAAACATATTTAAAAAGGTCATGAATGATGTCATGATCAATTTGTTTATGCATGGTGAAGCAAGTTGTTTTCACAGATCAAAGCAGGGCTTCCTCTTACAATCTAGCATTTAGTACTCTCCACAATGCCATTATAAAGGTTGCTGAGTCTGCCCATGTTTTCTCCAGCACAGCTGCTGCAGAGGGTTGAGTGCGTTCTCCAAGACTGAGCCAGGTTTGGAATAGCAGTGATGACCCCTGGAGTGAAAGTCTGCAGATCCCGTTACGACCCCCCTTCCGCCATCCAGCCTTATGATTTATTTATCTGCTCAGAATTTACAGCTTGTGAAATAGTCTCAGTTAACAGCACAGAGCGGGACGGGCGCAGAGCAGTGCTGGGGGGCAGGTGGAACAATAGAGCCAGCTTCACAGGAGGTGCAAGAAGGACCTGTGTGCATACCAGCGTTTGCAGCTGGTCTATGCGTTCTTCATGTTTGACACACCTCACTCAAGGAGGAGTGTATAAATCCAGTCGGTAAGGAGGAGGGGACGTGTCACATAACTGGTTGTCGTTTTTTTAAGACGTGAGGAAACATCACTCGGCTTGATTTCTTTTTTGAAATACAGCAATACCATGAAAGCTTGTGCTAACATTTATAGATAAGAGCACACAGGGGTCTACTAGTGCCACTGACCCCTTCATACTTCAAAATAAAGCTTCTTTATTGGCATTGATGGTTCCAAGAAGAACCTTTAACATCCATGGAACTGTGCCATTCCACAAAGGTTCTTTAAAGTGAAAATAAGTTCTTTAGATTATTAAAAAGAAAGAACACCATATTTTTTTCTAAGAATTGTTCAATGAAATGGTTCTTCTGTGGCATCGCTGCGCAAAAACCTTTTTGGAACCTTTATTTTTAAGAGTGTACAAAGCTGCAGCTCTGGCTGAAAAAGCAAGAAATTTTGAAAAGATTCAGCTGGGAGAACATCTAGCAACTAATTAAGTTAATTGACATCAGGTCTGTAACATGATTAGCTATAAAAGGGATGTCTTAAAGAGGCAGAGTCTCTCAGAAGTAAAGATGGGCAGAGGCTCTCCAATCTGTGAAAGAGTGTGTAAAAAGATTGTGGAATACTTTTTAAAACAACGTTCCTCAATGTCAAATTGCTTGAAACTGGAGAAATCTCTGTGCGTTAAGGGACAAGGCCGAAGACCTTTGTTGGATGCCTGTGGTCTTCGGGCCCTCAGACGACATTGCATCACTCATTGGCATGATTCTGTCATTGACATTACTAAATGGGCCCAGGAATACTTCCAGAAACCACTGTCGGTAAACACAATCCACCGTGCCATCTGCAGATGTCAACTAAAGCTCTATCATGAAAAAGGAAGCCATATGTGCACATGGTCCAGAAGCGCCGTCGTGTCCTGTGGGCCAAGGCTCATCTAAAATGGACTGTTTCAAAGTGGAAAAGTGTTCTATGGTCAAACGAGTCCAAATTTGACATTCTTGTTGGAAATCACGGACGCCGTGTCCTCCGGGATAAAGAGGAGGGAGACCTTCCAGCGTGCTATCAGAATTCAGTTCAAAAGCCAGCATCTCTGATGGTATGGGGGTGCATAATTGCATCCGGTATGGGCAGCTTGCATGTTTTGGAAGGCACTATGAATGCTGAAAGGTATATAAAGGTTTTAGAGCAACATATGTTCCCCTCCAGACGACGTGTATTTCAGCAGGATAATGCAAACCACATACTGCAGCTATTACAACAGCATGGCTTCATAGTAGAAGAGTCCGGGTGCTGGCCTGCTTGCAGTCCAGATCTTTCACCTACAGAGAACATTCGGTGCATCATTAAACGAAAAATACCTCAAAGACAACCACGAACTCTTCAGCAGCTGGAAACCTATATCAGGCAAGAATGGGACCAAATTCCAACACTAAAACTCCAGAAACTCATAACCTCGATGCCCAGACATCTTCAAACTGTTTTAAAAAGAAGAGGAGATGCTACACCATGGTAAACATGCCCCCGTCCCAACTACTTTGAGACCTGTAGCAGGCATCAAATTTGAAATGAGCTCATTTTGTGCATAAAATTGTAAAATTTCCCAGTTTAAACATTTGTTATGTTGTCTATGTTCTATTGTGAATAAAATATTGGCTCATGTGATTTGAAAGTCTTTTAGTTGTCATTTTATTCAAATTTAAAAAAATGTCCCAACATTTCCGACATTCGGGTTGTACACAGACACTCCTGTCTCCATTTTAGTTCTTCTTTCTGTGGTTTATTTTGCTCTAAAACTCAGGCCTCTCAGAAGCATAAGCACAGAGCTTGGAGGTCTGTCAATGTGTGGCTTATAAAACCCTCCACGTAGCAGAACTCTCCCATACTGTTCACAAATATCACACTTTGCTTTTATTTATCTCCTTTATTGATTATAACAAAACACGTTCTTTATTAAAATGATATATTATATAAATAATGTATGGGTCAAAGAGTGCAAAGAGGGGCTGTGACAAACCACTGTTCTTTAACTTTGTCCTGTTGTGAACTAGGCTGTGGTAAGTGTTTGTGCTGGTGGCTGTGGTCTGGGCACTGCGGGGGCCAAAGGTCATAAAGACTTTTGCCTCATAAATGTCTGCTCTGTGCCTGCAGGTCATGATCTCAATGCGGCGGTGGGAACATCTGACTCTATGCATATATTTTAATGTAGTGGCTTCCACTGTCAAATATTTGTCTTTCTGTGCTGTCTGGCAGAAGAACATTGCTGGTTTGGAGTTGAATAGCTGTCGAGGGACCTGGGTATGTAGCGTTTGAAATCACAATGTACCATGTGTTACCATATTAGACCCTGATCTGCTGGCATTAAGTGACGCTTCAGACTGATGTGAAACAGAGTTTAGTGAAGAAAATGTGGAGCAAAATTTAACATAAATTGCACATCAATCAACAGGCCTGTCAAAATAATTATATATGTTCTGTAATGGCTAATAAGTGTCCAAATTTTTTTTATATATATTAAAAAAGGCAAAATTAAACTAAAGAGTAATGTGTCTATAACAATTTGTCATTAAAAATAATTATTATTTGTATTATATAATTAACAAAAATTGAATTTTAAACTATGTTATAGCTGTATTATTAAACTCTATATTATAAAATAATTTATTAATTACAGCAATGTTTACAATTAAAATGATTTTTCAAAGCTTTAAATAAAACATTACTTGTGTACATTTTACAAGAAATACTAGTTTTTCTGCTTCAAAATTTAATGTTTAATTTTGTTTTTTACTTGATTGTGTTTTTCTTTTTTTCCTTTTTTTTGTGAAATTTACTATAGCAATTTCTTAGTGAGCATTGATACTCTAATTTTTATACACCATCTTTATGTCATGACACCATTACATGTTTTAATTTACCTTATTTTCTTAATAGACACTTCTTCCAAGATATTTTTTCTTTCCACAAAAAGGTTAGTGGTCACAAGGATTATTCTTCCAGTAAGACAATAAAATGACTCAAATAAGAGGCAACTGATCTTTCTGATGAAAGTAAGAAGTAAACAAACAACTACCCACCCCAAATGTCATCAACCCAAAGTGGGGGAGAGTTGCAGGGCTGGGGGGCAGACTAAAGGGAAACCAAGAGTGGAAATGTCATAAATCAGCTAGATTTTAGAATCTGATGACAAACCTAATTCCTGTCTGAAAAGAGCCGAGCCATCCCCTCCTGACTGTCATCGAAGCCGGCCTATAAACATCGCAGCTGTCAGCCAAACTCGCGAGGCCCGCGAAGGACATGCCATTGTACCTCTCGCATGCTCTCTGCCTGGGCCAATTCTGGAATGGAGGTGCTGGTGAATTCCATTTTACATTTTGTCACATTCGACCCCTTGCTCAAACTCCACAAAACTCCACCCCGACAACCCGATCCACCAGCTACCACCTCCGGCCCCCACTAATTTGGTTGTGTCTGACCATCTGTTGAAGGGCATTACTTCTTTAAAATCACTTCATCCTCCTATTGCTTCTAAAACAGGTTGTGAAAACTTAATATGGAAACATGGGTGATGGTTGGATGCTGAGAAAAGGAAAAGGGGGAATTGAGCTGGGGGAAGGGGGTATACATACAGTGCTAAATGTTACCACTGCGAAAGGTGAGTAGAGGAGCTTAAGAGGCCATTTTCCACTCAACAAATGTCCCCCACTGCTGCCAAACACACACACAAACTCTCCAACACAGATCATGGTAATTAAATAGCCCTTCACATATATGTTAATCATAATCATAAACATATTTTGTCAAGAACATGGTCAAATATATAACCTTATTAATAAAAGCAAAATACATTTACAATGTTACAAAAGACCTCTATTTCAAATAAACACTGTTCTTTCAAAATGTCCATTCATCAAAGAATCCTGAAAAAAAAAAAAATGTATTATGGTTTCCACAACCATTATTAAGCAGCACAACTGTCTTCAACATTGAAAATAATAAGCAATGTTTCTTGAGCACCAAATCATCATATTAGAATGATTTCTAAAGGATCATGTGACACTGAAGACTAGAATAATGCCTGCTGAAAATGCAACTTTGCAAAATAGGAATAAATTACATTTTAAAATACAGTGTATTTATTATTATATTATTATTTTAAATAAAATATATTGTAAAATATTACTGGTTTACTATATTTTGGATAAAATAAATAAAAAATGGATAAAAAAATTCATAAAAAAAAAAAAAAAAGCAAAAAAAAAAAAGCATGCATTATCTATATATGCAATCAAATGAAACAAGAATCCAACAGAGCCATTTTGTTTCTGTGGACAGACTTTACAGAGAAACTCTGTTTCCTCTCACGCAGAGGTAGTCTAGAGACCGGACTAATTGCAGCTTCCTTCAAGTTAAAGTGGGACATAAATGCTATGAAGAATTATGGCTTGGAATAAATTTGTAACAAACTCTAAAATGGGGGGCTTCCACCTCATCAGTTCTTTGGCCTCTGCATTGGACGCGACACATCATAAATAAGCAGGAAAATGTCACAGGGGCTGCTTCCTGCCTAATTAAATAAACTTGTGCTGTGTGATGCTGTGAATGCCTGGTGTTGTGTGTGTACCATATGTATGACAAATGCACACAGATCTTGCCACAACACACGCACAAAGGTCACACACACACAAACTTCCTGCCTGCATCTTTCTCAATCACATCCTGACAAACATACAATAATAAACTAGTTCCTGATCTCTTAACAAGGACTATACATCAAGCCATGACAATTCATGGAGCAGAAAAGGGGATTTAAAACATCAGCAAATACCTGCTTTATGTTAGAATGCAATAAATATAATCTAACAGTAACAGAGCAATACAAAGCGGAAAATGTGATTTATTTGTATTCATATTGGTACAAATCAGTGAGGTAGACTCATAAACCCAGGCCGCACACCTCATATCCTTCTCAAGTCTAAAGCAAACTAGTTAAAATGTTAAAATCTGTCGGAAAACAGTCACCAAACCTCAAAATGGCCCCAAAATGCTGAGCTCTAAAGATTTAAACTAACACTCCAGGCTCAGATGATATCAGTCAACACCTAAATACTCTTGTCTAAGCTCAACGCTAATTGTATCCATCATCACCTGCGGGAATCGAGACATCCCGCCAATTGCAGAGGCTGGACAGACCAGCTCTAGGGCAAATGGCTGCCATTGTTCTCATTCTCTAGTACACCAACTCCATTGTCATTTTTGGGAGGGTGATTACTGTAATAGCCTTGTAATTGGCTTTAAATGGATTAGGACTGAGGCACGGCAGTGAAAATCTGGACCGCATGCAGCTACACACCACATACGTAGACTGAGCTGGACACAGACAGTCTCTACATGAAAACTTCATTTTGTACTGGTTCAACCGGTTTGTAAGAGAACAGTGTAGAATTGAAGTTGATCCTCCATTTGCGGGGTAAAAAGTAGTGAAAATAATACCGCATAAGAAGTACCACTCTACAATTTAAATTCTATCATGACAACTCAGAAGAAGATTTTAACATTGTAATGGATATGACAATGTTAATGTATTTGGTCTTGGCAGAATAGATCTGCTACTCTGCTGCTGAATTGCTGCTGCTGTTAGTTATTGCTGTTGTTGTAGATTATTGCTGCCGCTGCTGTAAAACAAGAACAAGAACTTGCTACTGCCAATACATACACAGATATGGTGCTGTGAGAATTTAAGACATACTGCTGCTGCACAAGTTGAATATTATAACCCCTAGCAGATCTATACAGGTGGAGCTGGGGAAGGTGGAGGGTTTCAGAGGAACTCTAAAAGCACGCTGTGAACCACTCTAGTGAATGCTAACCAGCCATTTAATGTAAAGAAGCAAGCTCATTGCTGCATAAGCAACATGAACCAATCAGCTTGTGGCAAGTAGTTTAATGCTGTAAATATCATCAATTTGTGTTAATGATCCATCAGCCTGCGCCTTCTAGAGTTTGTACAATATGGACATACTGACAGCTATACAAAAAGAAAAATACACAAGTACAGCTTTAGAAATCTAATTTTTTTTTTTAAACTTTATTTATTTATTTATTTATTTTTTACAAATAATGCGTTATATTTATACCATAAATATATTTGCATAGTTATTATGGAGTTCAAAACATCAACTCTACCCTAAACTTTACCACTTCTCAACAATATAAAAAAATATGCAATAGGCAAATTGAATAATGAATTGTGCATTACTTTTAGTTACATTATACTATTACATTCCAAATTAAACTATGTTAAAATATTTGCTTAGCCTCCAAAATCTGATTACTATGGAAGCCCGTTTCCGCCACTGAATAAAAAAAAAAAAGGTTATTGCGACTTTTTATCTCAGAATTCTGACTTTTTTTCTCAGAATTCTGACTTCTTTTCTCAGAATTGTGAGATATAAACTCGCAATTCTGACTTTTTTTCTCAGAATTCTGAGATATAACATTTTTTATTTTTTATTCAGTGGCGGAAACGGGCTTCCATAGATTACTTATAGTTGTGACTATAACATGAAATATGTTGAGAGTTATATGAACAACTGAAATATGATTATTATTTTTATTATTTCCTTTTTTTTTTTTTTTTTGCGAACAAACCTGAAGGGGTACAGTTACAGGGTCACACGTTTCTTTCATGAATATGTATTTTCCCACATCAACATGATTTCAAAACATATAACAATTATCATGCTTACATACCATTTTTCTTATGCAGACTAAGGTCGTAAGTATTGTTTTAATTAATACTACAGAAATTTATAAGAATGATTCTGATTAACAAAGATGAAAGGTTAATGTACTTTTTCAAAAGTGAAATGGTTCAATGTAGTCAAAATAAATGAGCCACTGTTAACAACTGGCTGCAGTTTCCATTGTTTCTTTTAATGGTAAGACTCTACAATAAGGTTCCATTTGTTAACATAAGCTAACATGAACTAACAAAGTAAAATACTTCTGAAGCATTTATTAATCTTAGTTAATGTTAATTTCATTCACTATTAAAATCTAAAGTTGTATCTGTTAATATTATTTCATGGATCAACGAACTAAACATAAGTTGCATTTCATTAACTCATTTTAACAAAGATTAATAAATACTACAACAAATCTGTTGTGACTACTGCGATATATGTGACCTAATTGTAAAGTCTTATTATCATTGTTGTCATTTTTATGCAATAAATGTATAATCTCCATCTCCGTTTGCTTTCCATTAGGGTTGTGTATACCCAACACCAGCTCAGAAACAAGCATTTTGAACATGCACAGGCAACTGAATAAAAGTAAGTGTTTGTTTTAGTGGAAGAGAGAAGTCCCTTCAATTAAAAGACCATCTCTCACTGGGGCTCTCCTTACTGCAGTAAATTTAGCTTGGCATTCCTTTGTATGGAGCAGGTGTTTGGGATTACCAAAGAAAACCCTCTGTCTGAAGAAGGCTTGGGAGGAGGGAGTGTGGTTACAGAGATGGAAAAAAAGGTCCAGGGTACAGTTGTTCTGGGACATATGAACTTAAACTTCATGCCATTCCTATATTAAGATTTGTTTCCTCTTTCAAACTCTAGTTCACTTGCTAAAAAAACATATTAGCAGACATCCACACGCACTGAATAGTTTAAGTGACTATAATGGAGTGCTTCATCTCAATTATTACATTCAAAATTGAATCCACAATGGAAAATATCTCTGTCCGTGCATTTACAACCAACCTCTTTCAGCACCTGCTTTCCGGACCGACAGAACAAAAGTGTAACATAAGCATGCTAATCTAGCTATAACGTTTATTGTTTCCTTTAAAAGCCTGTGAGACTGTGAAACAAAAGCTGCTCTCTAATTCCAGTCATCCTCCTGCTCGCTGCTGTGGCGAACGAGGTGTTAAAGGGTTAAACGCAAACTATCCTGAATTACAGAGGCACATGGTTTGCCAAACATAAGGGCACAGGAACACACACAGGCACAGAGGTATTTTCATGTAGCAATTGCGCACGCTAACAACTGCCTACATTTCATGGACTTACAGGAGATTTATCTTCCAATCAGGGAATAAAAGTGCCATTACGCACAAAAACACCCCAGGTTTGAGGTCTAAAAGGTTGTGCTGATGCCAAATGCCACCGGTACAGTGAAATAAGGGCAAAGTAATGAAGCCTGTAGGCCTGCACTGCCAGAAAGTTTTCACCAGGTCCACTACTATGGATTAGCTGTGCGACAATAGCGTTTTGTGACCATATTAGAACGCCATTTTTAGCCAAATAACCGCTTTGAAAGACGATTAACATGTAGCTTTTTGGAAAGGCCGGCTTGAAATTTCCATGAAACCAATGGCCCAGGTGAGGGGTGGAGAAGAATGCAGCGGCTGTTCGTCAAACCTGCATTCAGACACGCACCCAACACATATCTACATGCCTCGACACATAGATTGATGAGCGGCTAACATAGATGGCGAGGCATTGGCATGGCCTCTGTTAGGCCCAACACTACAAACACAATCTTAAGCCAGCCATCATAGTAACATTTTATGTGACAAGCATTATAAAGGTGATTTATTGTACGCATGTGTGTTGGCAGAATATTTCGCAGAATATTTAACTGTTGGGGGGGTTCTGGATTAGCTCTGCATTTTCAAGCAACCTGAATGATGGCTGTTCATGCTGTCCATCTATCAACCGTTAAACAAACTTCCTGTGAAAATAATGAGCGGAACAAATCGAACTGCAGGATGTGGCGCAAAGGCCTAGTCGAGGACTGAGGAGGCACGTTGGTTTATAGAGAGGAGAAAAGCGTGCCTAAAGCTGTGTGGTGTTTTTACAGGCCTATATTATTTATGGCACAATTTACTCAATCGTCACCGCACTGATAATACACCCAAAACAATTTCTACAGGTCAATACTTTACACTATAAATACTTTAGCCTCGCAATATAATTTCCCAAAGGCAAGGTCTAGTCAATCACAATTACAGTAAACATGACTTAAACATATGTATTGTCCCAGTAAAAGGATCTTTAATAATAGCAAGCAATATTTCTCTACCAAGCTACATTGACCAGGGCGTCTTTTCCACTGTTCAGTTATGCTGTGTCTGTTTTGAATAAAGGTAAATAAACATTTATTTAAGAATTTGGCACAACGTTGTTTTATTTTAGCAAATTTTTCAATGAATGCTTTGTTGAACTCAGGGATCTCATGTGTTTCTTAGAAATGTTTTAATTTTAACAGTCTGATGATTTCAACAAGCAGGACAGTCTCATATCTGCCCCTTTTGCTCGCAATTAGGACTTGATGCATTTTTGTTTTTCACCACAGGTTTACATAGGAAACAAGCTGTTGAGCTTGGGGGGGCAGTTGCACCCTCTATTTTTTGAATAATGCTGAACACCTTTATGAGTTAACAATTTAAGATTGATTCAGTCTACATAAAGGTCTATGTTTTCAAGTGGATGAATAGGCCTACTGCTCCTACTGATACAGGATGGTCCCTTCTTGGTTAAATTACTGAAAAAAGGTCTGTGACTTACACAAGCTCAAGATATTTTCACATTTTATTCTACAACATAAAATACATCAGTAATACCCCTTTGTGTTTTTTTTTTTCCTATTCACCAGTCTTCAAAAAGCGGTTGCTAACAAGTGGCCTAATGTGCCTACAGAGGTTGTTGACGACATTAAACAACATCATGCCGAACAAGTAAACTCAATAGGCCGTTATTACAGCCTCATTGTGTTTATAGTCTCACTCTTGCAAACTATTCCAATTCAAATTTTCAGGGGAAAGACTGAAATAGTTGTTGGAAGCCTAATGGTGGTGAAGTTAAAGTCATATGACTTTGGTTTAGTGGTGTGGTTTTGTTTTTGTTTTTTTTACTTCTGGTGACTGTATTTAGGCTTAAAAATTCATAAAAGCTGTGATGAACGAAACATGTAAGAATCATAAACTTTTGTTGGTCACAGAGATTATTTTCTGCATTAATCAAAAAGCCAACAGAAAAAGAGAAAAAGGCGACGTGAACTACCTGTGGGTTAGCCTACAAAAAAATTGCCATCACTCCAGCACTCTAACAGAACTGTTGTTAATGACATCCTCACACAGATGGGGGAGTAATAACTTGTGTTAATTAATTGGTTCGAGATCAAATTAATGTCAGATTACTGCTGTAAATAATGAACATGGCATTTGAGAACTACTTTGCAATTGTTCTCTGTTGTTTGCTTTCCAGATGGTTGATTTAGTCATGGGTTTCTTTCCACATATATCATACTCCATGGTTCACCCAGTGTAGTGCATATTTACACTCTTCAAACACGGCACTTGATAAACTGTAGAAAAAATTTCTACATAATATTTATATATAAACGTCTCACCACAGGTCAAGAGCTTTAGTTCTAATCACATAACACTGCAATACTGTTTTCAAATGTTCATTGAAACTATGGTTTCGGGAAACCCAGAATCATGTTGGTAACAACAGATCGTGCGACCATAGTTGACTAAGGATGCTTTGGGAAACGCACACCAGAGAGCCGGTTTCTAAAAGTTATGTGTTTTGACAAAGCTTGAGGTTTCAGCCACACTCTTCTTACTTCACGTCTGGTTTTGGGGATGTTTGATTCAGAGTCTGCTTCAGCAAGGTCACTAGCAAGATCCATAGGACCAGTCCAGGCCGGACTTCTCTCATTAGAGGAGGAAGTGCCTCAGTGGGGTGTCTCTGTACTCCACAGGTACTGAACCACAGGAAAAGGGGTCTGGCCCTGGGCTCAGCTGTTTCCATCTGGACTTATCGTTTCATCAGAACCAGTTGCTTTGAGAGGGTGTTGGCATCTCAGACATCTCTTTTCCTCCCTCAAGTAAAAAAAGGTTCAAGCACTTCCTTTTGACCTGCATGTCTACAGCTTTTAAATATGAGAAACTATTAATGGTTAAGATCAGTTTTAAAATGCTACACTTTAATAATGTTAGCATCTGCTAAAAACATGTCAAATTCCTGTGCATTTTAAATCTGGGCCTTTAGCGTGATACATTAAGCTAAGAAACATTGTTTTATAATAAATATGACTACACGTCTTTAAAATTTCTTTAAAATGTCAGAGTTGACAATAATGTGTCATGTAGCAATTTGTGGAATTATTATGAATCAGTCAAAAGCCATCAACAAAAACATAGCATGACGCTGGACATATGTGCTGGGTTTAAACTTAGATTTAAGCAAACTCAGAAGACAACTTGCAAAAAAGCACTTACCTACCATATTTTAAGTGAAAGCAGCACAGTCACTGAACACATCTCTTGCTCTGTTGACTCTCTAATTACAGTACATATGTCACCTAATGCATGAGTGTGCAAAACTCAGACACGTGTACAAACAATACTTTGAATGGCTTTGAATCTGACAATCTGAAATTAGATTCTAATTACTCGTACTGTAGTGGAGGGATTCGCTGGAGATCCTGTAAACGTCAAACAATGAATTCTGATTAGATAAACCTTTCGCCAATATTCATGTAAAAATTTACGGTTAGAAAACAATCGAAAATTCATACACACAAAAAAAAAAAAGAGAAAGGGAGGGGGGAAAGTACATACACTGGAAACGTAATCTGGGCATTAAAACTGACTTGACTTGTACTGTTGCATTCAATAGAAATTCTGAGTTGTTTACTCAAACAACGAGTTCAGTGTTGGTAGAATCATGTGGAACAGAAACACAAGAGGGCAATAGTTTACCAGAAATCTTATTTTACATAGCCTAGCTATACTTAAAACCAGCTGTGTGGATTGTCAGAAGAAACACTTCCGATTTCCCCATTGTTTTTATTACTCTTTTTAATTCTTCTAGGACTGAAGTGTCTGCATGCGTTCTGGTTTTGCTCAGATTGATGGGATGGCATATCATTTTGTTAAAGGTTAAAATCTGGATCCCCAGAAAAGATCAATCGTTGTGCACAGATCTGACACTGAGCTGTCACTCAAGGTCCTGTTTAGTGAGCAGAGCTTTCTCTAGTCTATGAGCAAGTTTGCAATTTACATATTGTATTTTGAGAGATGCCTTGCTAAAATTAATTAATAAATAATAATTAAAATATATTTAAAAGAAAGCAAATATAAAACAGAACCTATGAGTATTTCCTGAAAACAAGAAAGTAGCTCTGTGGGTTTGGTAAATAATGTATGGAATCTAATGTTTTCCTTTACACTTCAGCATTCAGATTTCCTGAATTTACTTGTCCATTCTGGGTGTGGGAGGCCATGGTTAATTTTTACTGCGGATAAGTTGATTTTAGATTTTAGCATAGCTTTGTTTCAAAGTACCAGACAAATAAATGTGCATAATTTTTGGAAATAATGTCCAGATAGATGGAGATGTGCCAAATTATGAAATCATGCACTCTTCGATTGCATATCCAGTCATTACTAGAGCTGCACTTGGAAAACAGGTGTTTCTAATACAGAGAGATGTCTCCACGGTCTTCTACCCAGTTTACTTTCTGATGATGATTCAGATATGATATTTCATGGTTGGAACCGAGCACATGATGGGAAGTGATCTGAGAAAGAAGAAAAAAATAGAGGAACAGAGAGAAAGAGAAAAAAAATTTACTCACGTCTGAAGACATCCATGTAATAGATGCTGATTGTGCTTTTAAATCAATGAAGTCTGTGCCGGGATAATGAGGACCAAAGCCCAGACATGAGAGAAGTGATCATAAATACATACTTTAAACGTATTAAGAGCAGACATAGTAAAACCAGAAATGTAAAAATTACCCACATCCAGCGTCTAACAGATTCCTCTCTTCCCAATCCCTCTTGCCCTCGTTCGCTCTCTTTAAACAGGTGGCATATTTATATGCATCACCAAAGTGAAAAGGATGAATTTGATCCACATGGTCGTCTCTTTCTTCTTTATTTCAAAGAGAACAGCAGGATCAATCCTTTGTTTTTACACATTTATTTTTACACATATTGACTTTCAAATAATCATTTTTGCTTTCTCTTTATCTCAAGCCCATGATTATAATAGAGGGGAAAATAATAGGGCATGATATCGATTGCATTTGATTAGTAAAAACAACTTGCTTAAGTTTTTGGATTTAAATCCTCATGCTTTCTGTATGAAATTGTGTGTATAGTTCAACTTAAAAAAAAATTGAAAAATCATTGAACTATTCAAATACATACATAAATGTTTGTGAAGGTCAAATCTATGATCATTTCTGATTTGAGATCTATCATACTGTATACTGCATGATAAACCACAACCAAAAGCAACAAAACATGCTTGATTTTTTTTCCAAGAAACATACAGAGGACTTATAATGTTTATTTAATGAGCTTTATGTGCTTGGCACTTGTATTTACAGTCTTAAAAGCCTAAAACATTATTGCTCATTACTCCCACACTATTTAAATTCAACATACACTGGCCATATAATTGCTTAGCATTTAAATATATTCATTTACAAACACTCCAAAGCATATACCTTGTCTTCCTATGGTTTTTATCCACACAACAATTTAAAACCTATGTGCTTTGCGTGCATTCACTATTGCTCAAATGTTATGTTCCACTCAGGATATGGTTAAGCCTTTTCCAAATTAATAGGCAAAGGTTTAGCATTTCAGTACAGATTGTCAGAACCATACAGAGACCCTGTTATAACAGGAGGATTTTACTTTGCCATCCTGAGACCCCTCATCTCTGAAAGAGTCAGTGAGCTTACAACATCACATCACGACCTTATAACAAGCATCATATACTATCAACAACGAAAACGTAATAATGACAACACTTATTCGCTCACAGTTTTGAGGGCATTTTGTTCATGTTCTGGCTGATATTTCTTATTCTTGTGGGGTATTTAAGGGACCATTATTGCTGTTATTATTGCACCAAATATGAATCCTTATCAGAATCCATTTTCTAAAAATCAGACCTCAGTTGATTGACTTCAGTTTGCACATTGTTGAGATCGACAGGTCAGCAACAACAACAGTCAAGTTGGAAGGGTAATTTTTAGCTTGTATATCCATTCATTTTGATGGCACGTAACACTTCAACTCCATTTTAGTCTGACGATTGATAAGGCATGTGTGTAATAAGTCCACACTGAACAGCTGGTGTCACCAATGTCACAATGGCAAACTGCTCATGCCAATGTGTCAGACATTTTGAATAATAAAACTCTGAAAACCCAGTAACGCTGAGCAAAAAACTGCAGCAGCTGTTCCTGTTTGGTGTTTTGATCTGTTTTTGATTTATTTTCAATGGCTTCAAACCATGTGCATGGACATCTGTGAAGAGGAGCCATACTGGCGGCCATCACAGCTGCCAGCCCCCTGTTGGCTGCCGGCGGGGTTGCCGATCATGTGCATACTGTCCATGCCGCTGTTGGACAGGTACTGACGTTCGGCAAATGCTCCAGCGGAGGAGGAGGAGCACAGTAAGCCACCCTGAGGTTTCTCCGGGCTGGCCGCCAGGCGCGGTGAGGCCGGGAAGTTGTATCCGTACAGGTTGTAGGGATTGTGAAGGGAAAAGGCGTTATATGTGCTCTGCTGCACATGATGATGGCTCCCAGAGAACATGTGGGCGGAGGAAGGGGAGGAGCCAGATGAAGCCGATGACCCAGAGGCGGAGCTCGCCCCTGCCTGCATGACATACTGCAGTTGGGACGCGGGAAAAGAGGCCAGCTGACTTCCATATGCATCCATCTTGCCTCCGCCGCTGCCGCCACCGCCGTTACCAGCAGCCAATGAGGCGTGAGCCCCTCCCTGCATTCCAGCAGCGATGAGAGAGGAAGTCCTCTGAGGCAGGAAGGAATCGGAGGCCTGGGCAGAGGTTACAGCGCCTCCTGTGGTCTGGAGGCGGCCGTAGGAGCCATCGGCCAGTCCTCCATAGCCCTGCAGGGCGGCCATGTTGCTCCTGGCACATGCGGGGTACTCGGACAAGCCCAGGTTACACAGCTGGCTCTCCCTGCAGCCCACATTGAAGGTGTTGGGTGCCAGATGGAAAGTAGGAGGGGAGCAGGAAGGGGAGAGGAGGTGTGTCGCACCGGAGGGAGATGGAGTGCCAGTGCTGGAGGTAGTGGGAGAGGTGCCAGTGCTCCCTCCTGAAAAACAGAGTCAGCAAACATTCAGAAACATCCAAACCCCAAAGACACACTGTGGATACACGTTCTTATGCATGAAGAATAAGTGCACACACAAGAAGAGAACGGTGAGACGGAGTCAGCTCTGAAAACACACACACTGTCCAACAATCACACCAAGAGCGTATCTCTTATTTCATCCCGTGGACCACGAGCAGTCACCATGGCTCCTTAGGGAGAGCATTTCATCTGGTTACAAGAGAGGCCTGTTCATACCTGGCAACAAGTGCCACAATTAACCCATAATGGAGCGCTCATCTCCACAGTCCTATTCTACATCCTCCAAAAGTTGCTGAGCTTTCCTAAAGGAATTGACTCGTGTCTTTCCAATCCTGTATGATTTTATTTCTTCTGCGAAACACAAAATAACATATTTTGAAATGTCAGTGGTTTTTTATCCATACACTGAAAGTCAGTGGGGACCAATTTTGGACCCAACTGACTTTCACTGTATGGACAGAAACAGTTCTTCAGAATATCTTTTTTGGAACGACATGAGGGTGAGTGAATGATTTATAGAGAATTATAGAGAAGGTCTATAATTATTGATCTCTAATAAAAGGTTTATAATTAAAATTTAACCGCTGATCATTCTAAAAACTGAACTAACAGAACCCTAGGTTATCTTCTTCCTATTTTCAACACTTTTCTATCTGATACCCTGGGTGAGGATTTCAGATTTCAAGGATTCTCATTACATACTACCACTCAAAAGTCTGGGTAATTTTATTATGTTTTTTTTTTTTTTTTTTGTAATTTAATAAAAAATATAATAAAAATAATAATAATAATAATAATACTTATTCAGCAAGGATTCATTAAATTGTGTTTAATCAAATTTCTGTTTAATCAACTAATTCTTAAAAAGTATAATAGTTTCCACAAAAATATTAAACAGCGCAGCTGTTTTCAGCATTGATGATAATTATAAGAAATGTTTCTTGACCAGGAAAACAGCATTTTAGAATAATTTCTGAAGGATTTTGTGACACTGAAGACTGGAGTAATGACTGCTGAAAATCCAGCTTTGCCATTACGGGAATAAATTACATCTTAAAATATATTAAAATAAAAACATTTAATATAAATTTTAATTTTGCTCAAATAAATGCTTCTTTCAAAAACAAAAAAAAAAGTACTGACCCCAAACTTTTAAAAGTGTACATTTGTAAAGCGCGGGTTAACGTTGTTCTTTGCAGATTTGCAGTGTCAGTATGATTTATTGGAACACAGTATGCAGCCTGTTTAATAATGGCTTGTCTCGCTCTTGCATATCAGCTGGGTTTATATTGAGTACAGTTTGTATTCAATATACTTTTCAGACTGAGAGTATACGAATAAAATGCTCTCTTCTTCCCTCAAAAACATTTTCCATCACTGTTTGACATTTAGATTTTTATCTCAAGACTGAAACAAAATACAGTTTATGAAAGTTTCTGTGCCTATTTAAAGTGCATAAATATTTAATAAAACAAGCGCTGTTCAGTTTATGATTGTTTTTTTGGATGTGAAACAATTGGCCATTATATTGTAACACAGCTTTGTTTCACACTGTATATATCTGGCACCAAAATACGGGGTTACCTCTGTGTGAGACATTGGTTTACCTGGGTTTGAAAGTGGGTTTAAAGAGATAATAACCAGAGGTAAAGCATAGTGTGAAAAGCCCATTACATGTCTTGTCAGTTACAACCATCTCAGGGATAATGTGACAAATGTTGAATGCAAATGTGGCTTGAGTTTCATAACACTCATGTCTGGTCAACAGAGCACAGGCTGTCTTCTCTCAGTATGACAGGCAGCATTTGGGCATATGTTCATAGCAGGAAAAATTCACTGGCACATATGCACAGCGAATAAGTCAAACACTTGGAACTGAATGATAGCGGTGGGATATCTACCACATATTTCTTTATTAATGAGAAATGGGCCAGCACTCAGTTTGTTGTTTTGAAAATCTAGTCTGCTCTGCGGCTCAGAATGGGAAAGAAACTAAATAATTCAGAACTCTCTTGGCTGAGGCTTAGGCCAGCTCCATATGCGTTCGATAATACAGCTGAGTTCTGGTTCGCTCGACGTGGTTCTGTTCTGTTGGCTGAGGCAAAGGAGACCTCACGGTGATGTCATGTTTTCCCCCTGTTGTCAGGCCGGGGTGAGAGAGGCTTCAGTGGTGCTTTGAGAACAACTAATTACTCCAATAGATCTGCATGTAGTTTTTGAGGGCAGTCGGTTTGGGGCTGCGAGGGCAGGGGCGGAGGGAGAGAACACAACGTTTTGTCAGCCGTGCGAGAACTTTAATTAACATTTAATCTGTTTCGTGAAGTTTGTGATGACAAACAGATGTCTACTCAGACAAAATACCGTGATCACATTACTCTGACCTTATGACGGGGTGAAAAAAGTAGTTACGTCAACATTTGATCATCTGGGCTATAACATTAGCTATGAGTAAGAGACTAAGCTAAAGAGATGGTTTTAGACTTTTACTTTTGAATGACTCAATCTGTCATCATTTATTCACCCTAATGCTGTTTCAAAACAAATGCAAAGAACCATAAATGTACCAGAAAAGTGGTCTATACATACAGTTTAGCTTGAGAGCTGGATCAGCAATCATTCATTGCGTTTTCAAAAAGATCAGACTGAAAATAATTATTTAGTAAATAATGAGATTACATTTTGAATATGGGAATTTAAATGTAGATGTAATTCTTTAAATAATGATTTTTGGACTCTTTCTCACATAAAGATATAATGTGGTTTAATTTTAGGGTGAAATGTTCCTTTAAGTGGTTGAAGAAGGGAAATAATATTTGATCTGTCGAACAGGCAAATAGACAACCTCACTCTTGGACACAAAAACACAAGATTATCCAACTTGTCCCACCCATTGCAGAGCTCCCTACAGGCTTAGAGTCATTCATAAATCTACTGTGGTATGTGATTATTGTGGCCACACAGTAACTTTAAAAAAGGATTTATGAAGCAATATTTTGAAATCCAAAGCCTCTGTTATTCAAGCAGGCATGTTAAAAACATCTCTGCATACCTTGCTGTTTCTGCATATTCGTGAAGTCTTCAAACGTCAGCGTCCTCACTGGAGGTCTCCAGAAAGCATACGTCTCCATTATTGCCTCCAACCCAGTCCTGCACGAGGGACAGTGACAGAGAAAGTCGGAAGAGACGTGAGATGGCAGAGAAAACAGGTGAGCCAGTCAGATTATGCACATGAGGCAGCGGCAAAAAGGGAGAAAAAGAGAGGGGGAGTTTGAGGAAACTGGAGCCTGTAAAAAGAAGCAGGTTTTTACTGTGCACATAAATCTGGGTGATGTTTCATCTGTGCTCTGTACATGGCTCCCCTTCCTGTGTGATTTACTCCTCTTTGCAGCGCTCCCTGCATCGGCCCTCGCCGCGCAGCTTAAGCGGCAGTAATTCTCTACTCCTTTCTGCTTGTTAGTGAGACGCTCTAATGACTCACTGATGCACTGGCTGAGACTGAATCCAAACACTGGTCACCAAATGAAAGACTTAGATTTTCCTTTAATATAATACATCACTGATTGTGATTTACATTAAAATACTGATTTATAGTCTGGTTAAGCAAAACTGATTCCACCGATCATCAAAAGCTAACATTACAACTTAATCTGCGGTTTGCAAACTGGGATGAGAAGGATCCAGTGCATAAATAGAACTGTGGTTACTTTGTGACTGATCAACTGTTTTATTGTATGAAAAAGTCTTTTATTAGCATTAGTTTTATAAGGATATATGTGTGAGGGCAAGAACATTTTCTATATATATATATATCTTACTCCTGAATAATCTTTTCATCTCTATTTTTCTGCAATGAAAATCTAACGCTAGTTCATAAATCAGGCGGTCTATTGTTTGAAAAATGAAAAAAGATGTCTCAAATATCTGTGGCGATAATACTCTCCAGATGGAAGCGTGCTTTCATGTGCTGAGGGTCTGTCTCAGACTTTCTCGTAGTATATGACTCGCATCTTATAGAGACGGAGCAATGAAGTGCACGGAAATACAGTGAGAGGGAAAGAAAGGCGAGTGAAAGGGTGGGCGAGATTGAGGGAAAGGAGTTAAAAAAGCGAGAAAAGGAAAGAGAGGCATTTTTCTTTCCGCTGCCCTCAATCAGATCGCTTTATCACAGATCGACTAGGCTTTCTTGGCAGCCGAACGAGGGAGAGATTTTAATGTAGCGGGACGTGGGATTAGGAGGGATCTCCTGGGGTTCATATCCATATGAAAGGCCACTGCCGAGATGTGTGTGTATTTGCGCACACAGCATGGACAATACAGAGCAAGGGTAAGATTTCCTGAAAATCTACCTGTTTCTCCCTGAGTCCCGGAATCCTTTGGCAAATGGGTTGCGGTCGATCTTTAGACGGGTAATCTGTTACAAGAGAAGAAGTCCAAAACAGACTCATTTAATAATATTTTGACACTTTTATCATATCACTTTAATATAAGCATAAAATGCCTTTTTTCAATTTGTGGGTTTTGAAACTGATGCATGATATAGTTTTATTTTGGGGTGCACAGTATATTGGTACCACATTGGTTACTGGATGATATAGGAGGTTTTTTTTTTTTATTGGTATCTGTCAATTATTGGTTAATATATATATATATATTACCATAACACAAAAATAATTCATCTGGAATTTTAGTGCATTCTAGTGGTATATGAAAATATCATATTCAGACACTTTCTGAATATATCAATTTTGACTCATTAACACCTGAACTATGTGCTGTACACTGACAGTCAGTAATGGACCTGTTGGTTCTGGTAGGCTGTGACCGTGGTGAAGACGGTCTCTGGGAAGCTGAACGTCTTTACTCCTTCCCCAGTAGGAACAGGTTTGGTTGGAGAAAGCTCACTGCTGAAGTCTTTCCGGATCACGTGGACACGAGGCTGATATTTGTGCATTGAGTGTAGGATGATCTAGAAATAAAGAAAGTCATATCATCAGCTACTCCACCGCAACCACAAAAGCACATTTCTGCAGCTGTACGGATTAAATGTCTGTGGCATAATGAGGCTGTGAATATCAAAGCCGCTTGGTCCAATATGAGAACATGCTGTATCACAGGGTGTACACATGTTGATGAGATATGAATCAGGCCGACTCGAGGGCGAGTATCTCACACCGATGTGTTGGCGTCAGAGCATGGAGACTGTAGCCTTCCCTCCGGCCCTTAGTCTGTTTCTAATTACTCCCAGTGTCAGCGTGCGTCTCCTGGGTCCCCCGCAACCGAGGAGGTCAGGCAAGAGAAGAGAGGCCTTTGCAAAACAGCCTGATGACAGTAAATTTAATATTCCAGCTCCCCCCTTCCTATCCAATCCAAATGCACAGCCCAGGAGAGCCCAGTGCTGCCCAAGGCCAGACAACACCAGCTCAGTGAAGACCGACTGCAGAGAGGAAGTGTTCAAAGCCAAACTGCCGTAATTCCACAGATCCGAGATATTCAAGATTTAGAACATTGTCTGGGGCCAAAAAGGAATTTGCAGGTGATATCCGAGCACAAAAAAAGGAACATTATGAGTGCCAAAGTTATGCTAAGCTGAACCACACAACTAACTAAAGCTGTTAAAGTATATATAAGTTGGAAAAGTTATTTATACACACATACGATATATAATTTACATATACATATACACACACACACACACACACATGCATACATACATACATATATATATATATAAAATATTTAAAATATGTGTTAAATCTGAAATTTATATGTATATATATATATATACAGGTATATACACACACACTGTATGTATATGAGTGAGTGAGTATGTGTGTGTGTGTGTGTGTATGTCTGTATGCATGTATATATACACGCACTCTCTCTCGCATACACTTCCATTTATTTTAATCTAATTAATTAATTATCTATATAAAACAATAATACATATATAATTCTAATATTGAAGTAGAAGCATTCACATAATTATACACCACTAATATTTCAATCGTCTTTGTGATGAAACTGCAATCTAAATGATTTCTTGTCAAAAGGAGGAACGTGGGGTTTATATATTCCATGACAGCGAGGTCCCACACAGGACGTTCCAGGGTTAACTTCAATTCCGGCCCTCACTCGCCCTCCAGGCGAACAAAAAATAAAGTCTCTTTTTACGAGGTTGTGGTATAAGAAAAGTCCCCTCTCCTCTTCCTGAAAAAACACCAGCCTCCTGAAGTTGTAACACCCATATGTTATTACATTTGTCAGAATAGTCAAGTGATAGCATCAGTGACTCGAGTCAAAACAGCCCCATATGCAGAGGAGATGCCAGTAGAGCAGCGAAGTTCACAGACGTGACCTAAGGCAACTATTTTACCCACACCAACCCTGCATCTAAAATACTGATACACTGTATCTCTCTGTAAAGAATACGCAGCCTGTCATGTAAATTATTCTATGCTCCCTGCCCTCAGTCCAACAGCACTATTCCGCTGATCATGGGCTACTCTATATGGCTACAATTAAAAACGAATTGTCACATTAATCAAACAATATTATTGCTCTGTTTCAGACAAGAAAAATACATTTAAAGACATTTGTTTTACATAAATTGAGTAAAACTTTTCCATGCAATAACAAATTAAGTTAGAATGTATTTGATCTATGTTTGTAAAAATATTTAATCAGAATTAAACATTATTTATGTTGAGATAACCATTTTACTTTTTTGTTGTTGTTGAACATATGCTATTAAATGTGTAGGAAGCTGTGGGGATGACATTCTTCTCTGGCACTCAAGCTAACATTACATGATTTATAACTTAATAGGACACAACACCACCAATACTAATAACATAGTATTAACATGGAATTAGTATTTAGTGAGAATTATTCATGCTACAGTGCATGATGGGAACTCGATATCACATGTACATCTGGTTGTGGTCAATGAAAATGAATAAATGTAGTCATTATTAGATAATCGGTCATTTCCATTTTACATATTAAAATTTATTACATGCAATTAAATGAAGAATTATGTTACAATAGCTTAGAGACCCCAAGCAAAAATATTATACTACACTGCAAAACAATCACTTATCTGAGTGCACGTCTACCTTATATTAAAACAGAAGGATTGAGTTTGAATACTATCTGCCAACTGGGTTTTGATGAGGCCTATATCAATATCCACATAATATCAATTATAATATATCAACTTATTCATTTTATTTTTACATTTAAACACTGGGTTGTCTGGGACCCCAAACAAAGAACGGGCAGTCAATCTCAAAACATTGAAAGAAAACATGAGGGCTAAGCCTTTAAAACCATACTGAGCAAATTAAGCACATTTTTCTTGTGGGTCTCATTATTCTGGACAGAGCTGGATGTATCACCCCATTTCTCACTGTCACTGAACCATACATAACCATGACAACCTAACAAAACGTGCTGGGGATAAGAGTGTCTTCTGATGGTCTGATAATAAAATCATCCCTGTGCACTCACTCTTGTAGTACAATGCCTCAGACCAGAGCCAGGCACAAGAAAGTCACACTCCAACAGTGACACAAAAACCAAAGTTTCAAAGGACATACTTGAAAACAATTCATATATGTTGTATGAATATAAAAATGAGTGTATTTCCAAACAATAACATGTGCGTACATTCCATATGTATTCAGCTGTTGTTCAGCATAGACGCATTGGGAATATCAGTCAAGTACAATAAAATCAATCTTTTTCCAGTTTTGCCAGTTCTTCAGAGAATACACTGAATAATGATTTTCTTGCTTGAGAGAATACACAGATGTCTTTTGGGGAGATAGGGGGGTTGTAATCTATCAACTAGTGTGTGTTATGAATACAGTGATGTGGATAAGCAGGTGTATGCAACATCTCCTCACTCAAACACATACATTTAATGTGCAAATTATTGTATTTTTTGTATTATATTTTTATTTGGTGGCTTTTACTTTATATTAGTAATCAAATATATAATCTGAGGTTGTAAGATTTTTAAGTATCTTTTGCTCTCCAAAGCTGCTCTTTTTAAACAAATGTGAAATATTGTTACAGTTTAAAATAATATATTTAAAAATGTAATTTATTGTGATTGCAAAGCAAAATTTTCACCAGTCATTACTCCAGTCTTCAGTGTCACATTATCATTCTAATATGCTGATTTGGCGCTCAAAAAACATTTCTTATTATTATCAATGTTGAAAACTGCGGCATGCTTAATATTTTTGTGGAAACCATGATACATATTTTTCACGATTGTTTGATGAAAAGAAAGTTCAAAAGGACAAAATTTTTCTAATAAATGTCACATTTGATCAATTCAATGTGTTAAATATTAAGCAGTGAATAAAGTATTCATTTCTTTCAAATTGAGCTTTTGAACACTAGTGTAAGTATATACAATGAAGTCAGCATTACATTAACTGTAATTAAGAATGCACTCACATGGCCTTGATCATCCAGCTCATTGTTGGTGAGTTTGAGTTTGTCAAAGCTGACCACTTGTCTCATCCAGGTGTCTCCTGAAGCCAGTGAATCCGGGTGGATGTAGACCCTGGGCGGCACTGGCGAATCCGCGTTTCCCGCCACCATCCACTTTGAGCTGTGATACACATACCTGCAAAAATGAGCATATAATTGCCATGATGCTCTGTTCCTGCAGCCTATGAGTCAGTGTTGTTAACGATACCCAAAATTACTCATGCACTCATACATCCAACTTCTGATTGTTCAAAACACTTCTATCAGACCATACAAATTCAAGATAAACAAAATATCCTATTGAACCTTATTTTTTGGACTATTATAAAATACTAAAAGGTAAAGTATGTTTACATTAACATAATTAATGGAAAGCATTGAAAAGGTTCTGACATGCGGGCACTCCTAAAGTGCTGTTTGCAGGGCATTTCCTCAGCTGACTGCCTGAGGCACAGCTGGATGCCTTTAGTTCTGGCCAAGCGAACAGTTGAAAGTGCTTAACTGCGACGCCTCTGCCAAAGCCATCACCCAGCTCTCAAACATGAACGAAATTCTCATTTGGCCCTTTTTGTTATTGCTTGGCAGCATTTAACATCCTCCGTGTCCATCTTATTCTCTCCCAGAGCACTCCACTACTGCGGACACGAATGTGCGTGGCGTGCATGTGTTCATGCACATTAAACTGTTGATCTAAAGTTAAATAGATAAAGGCCATATTTATCCGTACAAAATGTGTGCTTTAACAAAAACACTCACACGTTGTTCGTCCTTCGCACACATGCGCATATAGTGCCAGGCATTTTTGTAATTTCCTGTTTGGAGTCCTGTTTAGGGTTATGCTCTATGTAGCAGGGAAAGTGTTAAAGAAAAGGGAAACCTAAGACCAAAAAGGACTGGAAATTTGATTAGCCCTCTTTCATCTTTCATAAATCTGCCATCTGGCACTAGCACAATCAATAAAGATCCAACTTTATGTGACACCTTTTTGGACAGATGGTGGAGCGACTGCCCATTAGAGTCCAGCAATATTTAACACATGCAGTACACTGTATGCAAAAGCATTTACATATCTTTAGATGAAGGAAAAAGCAAAAATGGGGTTATTATAATTGGAAGGACCGTTCAGTCTAATACAGAAACTTTAATCTAAAACTATTTTTTCTAAATAGTTCACTTGACTTCAGATATTCTTGTGCGCTCTCATGCACACAACACAGCAGCAAATAGACCAAGCTATATATTGGGTTACTTTACTGACAGAGTAAGTGATACTCTGAAGTGTGGATCAGAGCATGTGCGCTGCGTTTACATCAAGTTGAGTTTGCACCATGTGCGTTTATTTTGTGGAATTAAAATAAGAGGAAAAAGACAGGCATGCCTCAAGTTGACAGCGGCATGGACAAAGAAAAAAATAAGAGAAAAACAGGGCAACACCTAAACGGAGAAAGGGAAAGGGTGAAAGGCAGCCAGCGCACACAGGATATTTATGAATAAATTAGCTAGAGAGCGCCTGCAACAGAAATCCGAAAATCTGGGCCACTCCGTATTTTCCTACTTCTTCTCTCAAATATACGCCATACCAAATAGCCACATTAAAGAGCAAAGTAATTCAAGTAACACGTAAAGAAAGATTTAACAAGTCTAGTATAAACTCTATGTCCCTTGAAAAGGGCAGTGCGCCTAAGTAAAGTGAGTAAATTCCAATAAAGGCTGCGTTTCCAGACCCGAGCCCTCGAGACACATGAGGCATTCCAGTGACAGCTCTTTGCTCCGTTTGCAAAGCCTTGTGGTAAATTCCCCAGCCAGGAAGAAAATCCTATTTAATTTTACAAGATCTTTTGGCTTCTAAAATCCTCCATGATATTTGGGGGCTCTAAATGGTTGTCTTCAAGGCCAATCCTCAAATGGCTGTGGTTTTATTTTCAGTAAATGCATACATGAATCTAAATATAATTGAACTGGAAGATTATTGCACTGTCCACTTAAGCGTCACAATGTAATTAATACAGTAACATCCACAATGTTTCTCTTTTTTATTTAAAATAAATAAATAAATAAAAATATTAGGAAAATATGAGAAAATGTTGGGTTGCTGCATAAACTGTAGCAGACTTTTAAAGTTTTGAAAAACAGAAACACATTTTATTTAAATGTGTTGCACTGATGTATGACTAATGAAAAATATATCCTCCTTTTGCTTCTAATCCACTGAAACAGAGTACAGATTTCAGCCGTTTCCAGTTCTGTTCTCAGACATCAGCGTGTGGGACTAAAGCATAAACACAACTCAAATAGTTTCATTGAATACAAACAAAAATCAGATGCGTTTCTGGATTGATGGTGATTGTAGGAAGAAACAAGGTGAGCTAACCAATACTATGTGGATCATTACATCTTGATTAATACTATTAAATAAAAATCAACTTAATTTGGGAAGACTTAACAAGTTTGTAACAAGGCAAATGTAATTACGGAAAGAACAAGTGCACTACTGCAGTCCGTACAAGCAGGCTTTAGCTGCATTCAAATAAAGCTTGTCTGTAAGCATGTGTGATGGAAAGTTGTCATGGTGAGAGCAAAATCACAGGGACACACTACACCACCTTCAATGCTGATACGGCAACTCTGTCAGTGTTGCTTATTCATGTAAATCTCCCACCCAATTTCAAGGGGGATCAGCTTCCCAGTTCATAGACAAATTTCCAGTTCATTTTGTTATTTTCCTCCTTTCTCGCTGCATGCTAACAGCGCTACACACTCTCCGGAGCAGTGCTTACCTGTATCTCTTGTTGTCCACTGGTACAATGTCCATGGCAATGTAATATTGCTGATGTGGATCCAGTCCCAAGATTTTAACTCTCATAGCAGGGAACATTCTCCTGAAACAGAACAGATTGTAACTGCATGTTTAACTAACAAGTCTAATGATTGACAAATATGGTGATCTAAAAACGCTAAAAAAAATAATGATACACAAAATGTAAATAAGGTGAATTAGATTAAGCCAATGAAAGCAATCATTTAAATAAGAATAATGTGTTACAGTGATGTCTGTTAAATTATCTTTATCTTTGAAAGTGTTAAGATTGTCTTGCTGACCATTAAATAGTAGCAGGATACATTTTGATCAATTAAAAAGATATTTAAAAATATATATGAAAGCTAGAAAAGCAGAGTAATCAAAGAACTAAAATATATTATATATATAAAATAGTTAATAAACTAAATAAACTGAGCAAAAGGGCCATATTTAAAAACGTGACTCATGTCTAAAAAGACGTTTTTGGCTAATTTCTCATTTTAAACTTCAAAAGCAACTTCTTTGTCTTTTCATTTAAACGTCATAAATCTCTTTGTTCATAATGAGAGAAAAGTGTCTGGTCTCTCACCCCACCCCCTACACCTCTAAATTTATAGGGTTATTATTAGCAGGGGCATAAAATACACGCGGCTATTCATGCAGTCTCGCTTTAAAATCAGAGTAATTATTATTTCAGGCTCTATTTTTTACAAAACATACAAATGAAGAGCCTATAGTATAACTAGTATAACTTGTTAAACTTGTTTGGACACGAGTTACTTTGTTTGATGAATGGTTCTGGAGAAAACAAAATTGTTTACTGTTCCACCGAAAAATTGCTACACTCGGGATTTATTGCAGCAGCGCATAATCAGAAGAAAGAGTCTATTGATGATGAAAACATCATGTCGTGTAGGCCCAAGCAATAGCTAGGCTACAGTAAAATTTATTGAGTGAGAAATTTTAATAGTTTGAACAAACCTTTCGAATGCTAATCTTATAATTCAGATTTAGCCTACATTTTTTAAGAAATAAAAATGGTTTCTTGTTGCTTTTTACTTTTGTGTTTGTCTGAATTATCCTAGATATTCGTTATCGTTACCAAACTATTTTAAACGCTTTATTCTCTGTAAACTGAGGGGGGTAAATAACAAGTTTTGTACACAGTTATGTGGTTTTTTTTTAAGCCAGCCTAATAATTCTTCACTGGCAACGACTCATTTAACGAGGTCCATTTTTTCTTCCTAAAGTAACGTGCCTAAGCCATAACATGGGCTTCTATTAATAATCTCTACTTTACAGCCATCCAGTGCAATCAGGAAGTATTCTTAAGTACAAGTTCACCCTGTGTTTTAAGACAAGGAATTACACCAATAAATGGAGACATGTTTTCATGTTGGTTTGATCGTAAAGTGTAAAAATGGCACGGAAATACCTGGCAATCCCGCCGAGAAAGAAAGGGGCGAAAGGTCTTACTGTGAACTGTTTAGGTTAAGTTATATGCTCGGTTTGGGCTGTAACTGACGCCCAAAAGAACAAGAAAACGAAAAGCATATTTCAAATGTATTAATTAGAAACAGTTTTTGTTGTCCTGTTATAAGGCTAAGCAGCAGAATAGCCCAACCGTAGTTCGCCATGTACATAGGTTGTGGTTTGTGATAATAGGTACTTCTGCCCCCATGTGTAACACATTAGCGCCCACAAACAGAGTTTTCATGTTTTCAGTCCTCGTGCGCAGCCACATCCCTTTGCCAAACAATCGTATGATACCTTGAGATTATTTGCGCGTCAAAAGAAAAAAAAAAAAGAGTAGCCTATGCTATGTATGTATGGGTCTATGGCAAATATCCGAGATGACAAAAATGATAAACAAAAATTTTACATAAATAAAATAACTAGAATTCAAATGTAACATTTGTTCAATCTTTGTTGGTTTAATAAATTTTTGAAAAAGCAACTGAAAAATACGTCAATACGTTTTCTTGGTTTTTTTTAGAAGTGGTGTACACATCAAGCAAAAAAATAAATAGACCTAAAAATAGCCTACTTTCCTTGCACCTTTATGGAGTGAAAATAGAAAATTTCTGTTAATATTTAAACAAACGAAAAAAGTCTTCAATTATGTTTTTATGGTTAAAAATGATAAATATCGTTACTTTTGTGTCATGAATATCACAATCAAACTTATAAAAAGTAAAAATACGTGGTTTACAATAATAATAATAATAATAGGCTAATAATAATAATAATAACAACAATACACTTAATGACCTTGACCCAGACGTTCTTTTTGTTTCCCCGATTTTATTTGACAATGGCTTCCTGTTGTTTATGTCACACTCATTTAAATATGAATATTCATCACATTTTTGTGTGATTGACTGCTTATTATTATGCAATATACTTATGCCATTGTCAATAACTTCAGCCGTTTAGTTAGACTTTTACTGTATTACAAACCTTAAATTCAGAATCTCCCCCAAATAATTTAACACTCGGACAAAAAAGGGAGCGCCACAGTGACCCATGATTGTTTATCATATCTTCAAGAGGTTTGGTTTCACATTCCAAACGATTATATATGTTTGTTTAAATTTGGTTAAACATAGCTACTTCCTAGCTATAGCCGACAAGAGACATGAATACAATATTTTGAAATATGCTGCCACTGTCTGATCCAATATGTTGAACTTCTCCTCCATAAATTAGTTTCATAAAGGTTTACCTTCCTGCCTTTGTGATGATCATTTCTGTGCCAATGTCGTGAAAGCGTTTCCATAGGTCAGCGCACTGCAGCTCCACCTGGATCTCCTCCATGGAGGCTGAGGGTGAGGGGTCGCAAGCGGTGGGGGTCAGGTCCGCCGGGGAGCCGAAGGAGCACGACGTCCTCTCCGCCAGACCCTCGCCGTCGGAGCCCGGGCTGGCCTCTGAATCTACAACGAATAAATAAAATCATTATAAACGCCGGCAGCACGAAGGAGGCCTCGGGAGGCCTGTTGACAATATTGAGAGAACCAGATCACCTGCAGCCGTAAAGGATAACGACTTGGATTCGCTCAGACTATCATGGATTGCGGCCTTTGAATGTTAAATGAAACAATTCAGCAAAATAAATAAAGTGGAAAATCTGATTCAGCACCTTGGCTCTAGAATATGTCTTGGTGTTTTCTGAAAATACATGGTGTGTGATGATTTTGGACATGCGCGGGGTTAACAGACTAATGACATTTTCCCCAACTGACTATAAATTGGCTGAAAAGTAGCCTATATAAAATTCACAGAACGAATAGAAGATAGTTATTATAATAGCCTAAACGAAATTGTCAATAAAATAAAAAAAGTTATTTCGAAGCTCTTTTTGATCTTTATGCCCTCATTCTTGGTTGTTTTCATGTTTTTGGGGAAACGTAGCTGACAATCATGCAGAAAAAACAACCCTTTAAAGTTAATTATCTATTTTTTGTCTAACGTCTTAAAACAAAATAATTATCATTAGAACTACCACATCAAACTCATTTGATTTACCATGTTTAGGCCTGTTAGTAGCCTATAGTAATAGGATTAAAGACAAAAGTAAAAGCAGAGATGTGAGGCCCTACCGCTGTACTGTGGTTTAGGTATATACAGATTTTTTTTTTTTATTCAGGTGTCTACAGAACCTACAAAAGTTACTGAAATGAGACGGATTGTTTTGGCGGTGTATGTCATGCAAATGATGTTGTGCAACCAAGCTGCAGAGACTGGCCAGCAGCCCTGGCCAAACCACCAGCACCCCGCGCACAGAACTCTGAGACCCTAGAGCCCGAGTCAGACTTTTCATCAACCTCGTGAGAGATTCAATCAGCGTAATTATAGTAATGAAGCCCATCGTCTCTTTCACGCGATCTCTCAGGCATGTCCTCAACTCCATCCAAACCCGTCTATGTGCTGTCGTTTCTGAGCTGCTGTCATTGAGCCATTCCACAAGTCTATACCCTCTGCCAGAGTTACTACTTACGACATAACACAACAAGCTGCAGACTACCAGCGTCCGCTGAACACTGCAAACTATAAATGATCGTTTCACAATAAGAGAGTGACAAATATAAAAACATCACCTTTAACATGGACAATGCTAACTAATCAGCCAACTGTCCTGGAGTTCATTTAGGTTACTCCGAACAAACGTGTTCTGTAATTTATGACTGTATAGTGAATGCGTAAAATGTCAAATCTAGTGTCTTTGAGTTCACGCAATGACGCAAATACAAACACATATTTTGTAGGCTATTATAGCCTACTAATAATAGCAGATTATTTTTTCTTCTGCCCGCTGATACTAGCTACAGCACACTACTTTCACATCAACAAATTCATATCGCCGTATAGAACTTGAATTAGTTGTGAATGACCTAATTTTTCTTGGGACAGAGGCGAACTAAGCATGAAATTGCAGCGTAACCCAATCCACCAGGAACAGAACCACCTGTTTCCGCTGGACTTCATTCAGTCTCATGTAAGAGGGAGGTAATAAAAATAAAGATTAAGACTCCTTTTAAATGTACACATCTGTCGCCTTTCATTCTGACTCGGTCTCTCTGGGAATTATGCAAGCGAGAGGTAAAAATATGATGGTTTAAATGACACCGAAGGAAATGTCATTTAGAAAACTACAAAACGCTGACCTAATACGAGGGCAGACTTTAGGAGTATTCACTAAATATTTATTGAAGAATTTGAAGGCGCCATTAAGTATGAACAAATACAGAACTCGAATCATAGTTTTACTGATGTATTTTCATTAAACATCATAGACATCTTACTATTAATATTTGGTTTGTATCACACATAAAACCCTGCCCACGTTTTATCTAAAGTATGATTCATTAGGCTAAATAGCGCATGATTTAATTTGTTTATTTATTGCAGAACGTCTTGGGCTACGAAAAGCACAATGAGCAAAGCTAAACTCATTACATTAAACTGTGATGTGCTGAATAATGCCTGGGCTAGCTAAAATATGATGTAAAAAAATATATGGATTATGGGTAATTAGGAGGGGATGGATATCAAGCCTAAAATCAAGGCCGGCAGAAATTACATTTTAAAGGGGAAAACTAGTCTTAATATTACTTCTAATTTATAACGTTTTACGATTTAGCCTACAATTAAAAACATAAAAAGCCTGTTGTTGATTCGCGCCTTGTACCTGCTTCGCTAAATCGCCGACGTCTGAGACTTTGAAATGCATTTAAAAATAAATATATAAAAAACGTTTATAGGCTAGTTAAATATTTTTTCTCTATAATTTAATCAAGATGGGATCTACATAGAACTCTAGATACTGTTGTTCAAAGACGTAGAAATGTTTCCATTTGTGCTCACCCAAAGGGAAGCAGAAACTAACTCAAATACAGAATCGAGTCATCTGTGTCTGAGGATTTCAACCTCTGATAGATCACAAGTTTACCTGTATGCATGCGCGTGGGACAAGATAACAATATTAACTTAAATCATTTAGATTAATTGAAATTATTGTGCGGCTTAATTAAAAGACACAATCCAAATGTTGTCCTTTTTCGGGTCGTGTAGCAAAAAAAGATGTTCTATTCTACTCTATAGGCTATATGGACTCACTGTTTGGCCAAATAAGAACATGTGCATTGCGCAGTTGAGTTAAAATGCTTTTTTAAATAATTCAAATATTTTATTTAAAATGTATCGATGACCTGGACTTACCATCCAACATGTAAGTGTCATTATATTACAGAATAGCTACCTAAAGGTCTACGTTTATTAGGCCTACTTATAAATTAACGCAAAATTTATAAGTTCCCGTATAATTTGCACCAATTGTTTACAGTTGGACATGGGAAAAAATGACGTTTCATTATTTCTGCTGTTATTGTTGGTTTAGAATGAATTCTGTGCGCATGGAGGCCTACTGTGACCTGTTGGCCCAAAATGTGCAATCTCAAAGAAATCAAATCAAATATAGTTCATTATTAAAAAGTAACCTATGAAAAGCTGTCTGACAGTTGTCCTTTTTAAAAAAATGAATTACATTTTTTTTTTTTGTTATAAGGATAGGCCTACTCACCTGTCGCAATTTTCGTCCTCCTCTGAAAAAAGCTGCTCTTTGGTTTCAGAATTGCCGAACTAACTTCTGTCCATCTGTGCTCACCATTAATTTTAAAATGAGGCGAATAGTCATATTTTAAATCCAACGTCAATATATCAGCTATATCAGAATATGTACAGAATGATCAGTCAGCAGCCTGTTGTGTGGGACTTAATGGTCTGCCTAATGGCAAATGCTTCTGAAGCGAGACTAATGAAGTGATGACTAACGTTGCAACAGTTGAACTACAGCGATGAAACCAAGAAACACACACACACACTCACATGTGCGTGAGCGCCTGCAAGCATGAACTCACAAGAGCGCTTATCTTTTTGGGCGATCTGGAGACTGGCATAACAGGCACAAACTGACATCTACAAGGAATAGTTTCAAACTGAGCGTTCATATTTCCAAATAATTTGTATAAAAGCATACTCTTCTTTTGACCTAATAAAACACAAGAGCCATATTTGACAGTATGGATTACCCGAAATTTAACGCACCACTAAATTAGAATTAATTCACTTATTTCTAGTCGGAATTGGAACACCAATCCTTTTCTTGATGAACAAATCACGAGTTGCAAATGTTCTATTGTAAAATGCAAATTTTTAGGCCTACTTTAGAATAATGAAAGCTGTGGTATTCCAACACTATTTGTCTGTCATGAATTATTGTAGGCTACTTGAAGACTTTCTTTTGAATTTGTCTAAAAAAAAAAAAAAATAGGACTTTAAATTTAAATTTCACTGACATAGAAATAACGCCATAGCTTTAACTAGTTTAATCTAACAATTAAAAAAAATAAAAAATAAACTGTTGTTCAGTATTATTTATAATGTTGCTTTACTGAATTAAAGTGACATTTGGGCTCACTGCATAGGCCTATAGCCTAATTGAAACTTTTATTCCAGGCCAAAAAACGTTAGTCTGCAAATGCGGTCAAATGTTATACGGGATGTTAACTGAGTGCATGGCAGTTCAGTTTGTCATGTAACCACGCACTAACCCGGATCGATATCCAGACAATTAGCAGGATCCTCGCCGTCTCCCAATTGTCCGTTGCTCGCGAGACTCTCCATAGACAGCTCCAGTTCCTTTTCTTCCCAGCCCCGGAGCTTCCGCTTCTTGTTTGTCCCGATCAGGGCTTCTACAGAAAAGGCGTGCGCTCGAGAACTCAGAGCAGCAGCGGATCGTCTCCTGTCACTCATCTCTCCCACTGCAAATCCAACGGAGGATAAATAAAAACTCCGTCCGGGCTGCAGGCGCAGGAATGCCGCACGCGCAAAATGTTTATAACGGGTGGATTTAGGTCTCCGGTGACGACGGTAATCCAAACCCAAATCTAATTTATGCCCTTTAAAGGCTTAAAAATAAAAGAACCCATTCCCAACCAAGAGACTTTGTCTCAATACCTTGTCCGAGAAGATAGTTTGTTAATATATCTCAATGTTTTGTGTCTCCGTCCAACTTCTCCACGTCTCTTTTTCTGTCGTTGAGTCCTCTCTGATTGATATTCACTTCTGGAAAACTTTTTTCGAAGCGTTAGGGGCAACCCTCTCGGTGTTTGTCAAGTTCAGCACAACCAATGGGAAACGCAGGAAGGAAAAGAGCCAAAATATGTCGTCCAATGGAAGAAGAGGGAAATAAGAAGCATGGTGGAGAAACTCTAAGCTGGAATTTGGAGATGGCCATCTTACAGTGAATTAACCTCATTCGATTTAACAAGCAGATAAAGTTGCTATCTGTTCTGAAAACATTTGGTTGTGTTCCTTTGGCGAAAAAAATCTCTATCGTTAGCTACGTGATAAATAATTTTTAACAGTATTTCACTAACAATATTAAGTTTTTGACATTCGTCCCGGTGGGTCATTGTAAAATTAAGCAACCTATTTGACCTTTAAAATTGCTGCTTAACAATTTGCACGCATAAAATTTATATTTTTCGTACTTGATTGCGTTTTCCGTTTTGACTAAAGCATATTTTGGTTAATATTGAACTTGATAAATACCTCAAGAAAGCTACACCTACTGGTCTAAGACTTTATAGGTGCTTTTCATTTAGCTTTCCCTTAAAGATTTCTTGTAGTACTCCACAAAACTGAATCCGTTTTTTATGAATACAGATTTCCTCTGCATAAAATATCATCACCTTGTGTAGCCTATATGTTAAGCATCCACAGCCTACTTTCACTGTTAAACAAATGTTAAATTTCACTGTAATCACTTATTGAAAACAAGTGAGTGCATGTGTAGGCTTTCTATGTAATTTGCAGAGACGGAATACTGTTGCAATTAAGCTTCATATAAAAGTGTCAAGAGCATATTAACACGAGTTCTGTTGGCTCCCGGAATCTGTTGTTGGTTCAAATTGGAATGAAATTGGAACACTGAAGTTTTATCTTTGTAATGTAATATAACAAAAAGCAATGGGATAAATGGCACGTTAACGTGTGAATCTTTATAAAAAATAAATAGCTAGGGCATTAAATCAATGCTAATCAATATAGTAATATGCTGTTAATTGTTTGGTAACAATCTTAATTAAAAAGCATGAAACGATATTAAATATTAGGCTACTAAAATTGGTAAGTGCTAAAACAATGACTATGTTAAATGGATTAATATTTAGCTTATTTATAAGGTTTTGCTTATTGTGCAGAACAAAATAACGAACAATAATTAAAGTTTAATTGCCGGCAAATAGCAAAATAATAAAACAATAAAATATATAAACTGTAATGCCGATTGAATAAAAGCACATTCAGTATTAGAAACAAGTCAATAAATATTTAATATAGCCTAACGTAAATAATTATTTAAAAATAAGATTTCAAAGACACGAAAAGCGACTAAGCATAGAGAAATTATTGAGCAATTTAGAAGAAATGTACTATAAAGAAACTTACAAAAAGACTTTCAATGTTTAGGCTTTGATTCCTTACCGCGAGTGGCTGATGTAGTCTAATAAAATGCAGAAATTCACAGTGGAGCCTCCCTCTATTAAAGTATAAACCCTGTTTGAGGTTGGTTCCTAAAGTGATTTAGATATTTTTCTTTTATTACTTCAAATATTTTAATTAGGCCTACATTTTATTATTTTAATATAATTATTTTTTATTTATCAAATACGTCTTTGAATTGGCTATGAAGCACTGTACCCACATATCATTTACTAATGAGCTGATTTACTCTGTGGCTTAAATTTAATCTGAGAAATCCTGATTTCACTTCGAAACGGAATTCAAAACCTTTTTAATTGTTTAGTTTTCAATGATAGCAATTATATATTCCTTAGAGATGGATTTTAATAGGATTCGGTAGTTGGTAAATAGTTCTTACCGTGCGTTATTCTGAAAACGGAATTTTTTTCTGTTCCATAACTTATTTAGGCTATTTAATTGTTTACTGATTTATTAGTAAAGATAGGCTACTCTTAATTAGCCTAAATAAAGTGTGAATAAAATAGTTTGGCTACATGCAGTCCTGTTTTGAAAATAAATATTTAATAAATAAACAGTTTTTAGGCTAATTATAAATGGACAGACTGAAGGTCTCAATGAAGATCGTCTATTCTCGGCAAGTAGTCTCATTAGACGGACTCTGCTTTACTCTCGCTGGTGGAATTAACGTTTCCAAAACACACGGGATCTTTTTCCCAAGGAAATGTCAATTATGTCGGTTTGACAGCAGTTCCATTGCTTCGTCGCTGAATGTAGTATATTTTGATGACTATTAACGCTTAATTAGAGAAAAAAGGCTGACCCCTGCCCTCAGAAAAAAAGAGCTCAAGGGCTCACAACATTCACATCATATGAGCCATTACCCAACTAACTCAACACACACTTGACCGCGCATCGCTTGGTATCACGAGCGCTGCATTCGATTAGCAGCACACTGCATTATGATGATAAAACACCGACTAAATGTCGGACACGTTTTGTTATCATTTTGCTCATTATTTTTCTCCCGTAATCCAATATTGCCAAGTAAGCATGCTTGCACTTTTGCTATTAGCCATTTCTATTTTGCAGCACATATGGAGTCTATACCAACGGTACAAACCTGGCACAAACCTCATCTGCTAAAAATAGCCCATTTGAACAAGGCGAAAATGATTGACATATCAAAGCGAAGAGTAACGTGAAATACTGTCAAATAACAAGTGACTGCTCCTCGCCATTCCGTCAGCATACATTACAGAGAGCGAAAAAAGCTGCTCTAAACAAACGATTCATTTTGCTGGACTGATCACTAATTGCCCCGCGGAACGAGTAAACTTCCCACCTAATCCTCCCATATATCCTTAAATTCAGGAGAATAATGCATGTTTGTGCAGGACATGACGCTGGAAACCTTTTCAATTGCAGTTTAAAGAATCAGAGAAAATGCGGGTAGAGTTAATGATGTTTTCTCATTTCATGATTTATGATGACTTCTTTTAGAATTATTTCAGAGAAAAGAAGTTTATAAAGCCGAAGTCATAAAGCAGGAAATGTTTTTTTTTTTAAGTGAATATATGAAAGACTTCAAACGGAGGATTTGAAATTCTTTCCAATTGAAAATTACATGCATAACTCGTTATTTTAAATATATAACAACGAATCAATTCTGGCCTGTGTATCTTTTATATTTTAGTTATATAGGCTATTTGTTTTTTTGTTTTTGAGAATTTTACATAATACACTTCTGGCTAATTTTTCTTTAAAAGGTAGACAGGAGCATATTAAGTGCATTTAGAAGTTGCATTCCTTTTTTGTTGTTTTCAGGGATAAATGGGTATACAGTCTTGTGTAACATAATAATTAGACTAAGTGCATCAACTCTGAATTCTGGTAATGCATGGAATTTAGTGGCCCTGCCTTATAATTTTACTTTGCCTAATGGACAGACAATCTTGCCACCTCCTCACAGGTACTTTCTTACAAGGGAAATAATAGCGCAATGCAATTAAAACATTATCCTTATACAAGCACAAATTGCTCCATCACTCCATTCGTGCACAGTGCATGTATGAGGTGCCTACTATGTCAACTATAGCAGCCTTGAACAGACTTGGAGTTGGCTAGACTTGCAGTTTCTCCTGCACAGCATGTGTTTGATGAGGCACATGTGAGATTGAAAAGGATTTTGAACTAATGTTATTCATATGACAATATATAAAAAGAAAATTATTTATTTGCTTAAATAAAAAAAATGGACAAAAATACAAAACGAAAACAAACAAAACAGATAAGGATAATCTGTGACAGTGGTGTAATTTACTTACCAAAAGTTTTCACTAGTAAACTGAATGAATCTAAACACAGACAAAGAAGAGTTCATTGCAGTTCACAGTTTATAAATCCTTAATAGAAGCCCACCAGTTTTCTGACTTCGGTCATCACGGGAGCAGCGAGGCTGCGAGCGTTCTCTGCTCCTTTGGCTAACAAACTCTCAAGATGGCCTCTGTCGGCCCTCAGTCTTTGGATCTCCAGCCGAATAGGTTGCAGCTTCTGTACAATAGCCTCGGCCACTACATTCTTGTATTGTCCAGTGTCCATACCTTCAGCCAGCCTGACCACCTCCTCCACGCTCTTTCCAGACACAGCCGCGTGCATGGAGACTAGGTTTGATACACCGGGCCGACTCTCAGGCTCATAAGTCACTTCAGAAGTGAAGTCAGTCACAGCTCTGCGAATCTTAAGGACAATGTCATCAGGCGTATCGGTCAGGAAGACTGTCGCTAACTTTTGGGGGTCTGACTTGGACATCTTAGAAGATGGATCCCTCAGAGATTTCACCTTTCGAGGGCCACCTGAGAGTTAGAAAGCAGGAAAAGTTACAAAAAATTTCAACTGCGCTGAGTGAATATTTCCTATTCACTTCCATTATAATAATTAACTATAATATAATAAAACATATAATTACAATATTATATAAATATATAATTATATAAGCGTTAACTAAGTGTTAAAATAATTTTACTCAAGGACATTTAAACTGATCAAAAGTGACAGTAAGGAGTTTTACAATGTTACAAAAGATTTCTATTTCAAATAAATGCTGTTTAGAAAATTCAAAAGAAAAAAAAAAAAAAAAAAAAATCACCATTTCCACAAAAATATAAATCAGCACATCTGTTTCAAGCACTGATATTAATAAGAATGATAATTAAAGAGGTGAAGAATAATAAAGAATAATATCATAATTTCTAAAGGATCATGTGACACTCAAGACTAGAATAATGCCTGCTGAAAATTCCACTTTGCCAACACAGGAATAGATTACATTTTAAAATATATTAAAATAGAAAACAGTTATTTTAAAAAGTAAAATGTCACTGTATTTTTGAACAAATAAATGCAGCCTTGGTGACACATCCCACAAAAACTATACAATATAAAATGGCATATTAATACCAGTAAGTTACTGACACAAAATAGGAGTCAAATGTTGAATCAGTAACCACTCTGATAGATTTAGTTCAGTAAAGAATTTGTGTTTTTTTTTGTTTGTTTTTTTTAAACTGTTCACCAAATGAACCGGCTCATTTCCACCACTGCCAAAAAGCGATGCAGGAAACATGCTATTTAATATTGATTTCTTTGAAAAGCTTCCTTTACAATACTGCCTAACCATTTCAATACAAAAGTAATCGTAGGATGCAATTTTCGACTTTTTATAAGATACATTTCAGTAAATTAGCATTACATATAGCGACCACTAGTTGCACACTAATCAGATTGAAATGAAGGATCTCAGGAAAGCAGCTGGGTTGTGTAAATATTATTTCTTTGTGGAATCACAACACAGATGGGCTCTAACGGTCAGATCTTTGATTTGGTTTCAGGGCAACAGATATTGTTTGGCTTCTTTAGCTTTGGCTCTTGGATGCAGGCGCAGTCTTCCTTCACATGTAAGAAGAGCGATGTGAACCGGTCCTTTGTGAAGTCACTATAGGGAAACCCCCCAAATCCATTATCACCCCATCACTCAGATAGAGGAGGAAGAGAACACTCCTTTAATCAAAGCGCCATTGCACACATGACTGGTTTCATATTGTGCTTTTATGATGGCGATAATTACAGTGAATGAAAGACTGAAGCTCAAACTGACGATTCAACATGCCAGCCATGTGTGCGCATGACTTTATGTGCAAGGGTACGCTGATGTGTGTGTGTGTGACATACAGCGAGGAAAGCAGGGAGCTGGAGAAGACACTTGAGAGCACTGACTCATTTGTGTGTTCGCTGAATGACACCGAGTAATTTGTCTTACTTTTCCACTTTTCAGGGTTTGCGCTCAGGTGAATCTTTATGAGAAAAACAGGCTGATTAAAACGGGAAGTTAATGTCATGAGGTAAAAATGAAAACTCCCAAACATACTGAGCAGGGCACGAGGCTCTGGGAAGAACTCTCCATACTGGTTGTTAAAGATGCGGGCCAAGTCCTGGGCGAGCTCCAAATGCTGGATCTGGTCCTCCCCTACTGGCACATGTGTGGATCTGCACAACAATAACATCACTCTCTCTCAAACACAAAGCTGGGAATATAACCATGCTAAGAATAAAACACAGCCGTTCGTACTTGTAGAGCAGAATGTCCGCTGCTTGTAACACTGGGTACGTATAAAGCCCCACACTGCCTTCATTCTTCTGCTTGCTCTTCATCTGTAAGGAAAAGAAACGGAGGATTTACCGCTGGACGGACGGTAAATCTGAAGCACCTTTCATTACATCTGGCTGCAGCAGTCTATTTGTTTTCTTATTACAATGAGGTCTAACAACAAGCCCTCTCTCAGTTTCCCACATCGGCTGAATGAAGGAGTTTTGCCACATTAACGCACACAGACAGCATCCAAAGGCCACTTTCCGCCACGTTTCACATGCACTCAGCTGTTGAGTAAACAGCTAGGTGTTTTCCCTGCAGCGGTGGGAGGCTTCTGGCCGAGCTCTCCTTCAGCAGCAATATAAAAGGGTTGTCCTCTCTGGGTGAATCACAGTCATTATCAAGCCCTGTCTCTCCCTGCCAGGTCCGCCCGCCCTCATGACCGGCACAGGAAAAGCCTGTCGCCGTGCCACATGGACAGCAAACAGAGGAGGGAGGCCTGAGCATTTAGACTGGCATGTTACCATCTTCTAGAGGGCTTTAATATATCATACGTCTTTTTATTTAACATATTCTCACAAGTAGATAAAACACAGCAAAAACAAATGTGCTGTAATTACCTTCCATTGAGGCAGGTGCCGTAAACGAGGCATGCTGGTAAGGCAGCCTAGGATCCATGAGAGCTCAGCATGTTCTGAGACCTGCAGAGTAATTATATGATTATTATATGAACGAATCATTTGAAAATCCTTAGTCCGATAAATTTAATTTGGTGCGACAAACATACAGAAACATGGGAATACACAAACCCCTGGATACCTTCATAAATGTGTCAAGATTAATAAGTCTCTTCAGATAATTTAATGTTTTCATGATATGGAAAGTATAGATTGTAAAATTCAGTGTAACTCCCCCAAAACTGATATTTATCATAATTATATTTCGGAATTAATAATTGCAAAATCAATATACGGTTTACCTTGAGAAGTCTATTAAACATCTTTGAGAGTAATGAAAGATGTATATAAATGCTATTACTTTTTACATTATAGCTAAACCACATTTTTAGAGTCATTCAATTTAAACTTTAAACTTTTTTTTTTTTTTTTCCATGATCAACATGAAGTCAAAAAGTACATTTCTAAGAACTTGGCACACCATTAAAAAACTAAAATATTGTTTCTCTTTTTATTGTGGACACATACATATATATATATATATATATATATATATATATGTAACCATCATGCTATCAAATTATCATTACTCTTGATATGCAGAGTGACAGCACTTTACAGGCATCAAACTAGGCATCTTCGTAGCGCCCCTGTGTGGCAGTGAAGAGAACAAGATATCCCTCACCTCCCAACAGGTGCACAGTGGCACAGTATGAAGGCCTTTCTACATCCATACTTTATCACAAGTGCTCAGACTAGTCCTTCTCTTGTTACAAAATCATGTGAAAGAGCTCCTTTGATTGGCATTGTGAAATCTGCACAGTTCCCAAGAGAGTGTGCACGCACACAGACACACACTCAAAAGAAAAACACCCCTCAAAATCGTTCTGCTTCAGAAAATTAAACTTTATGAGCGCTGGCGACATCTCTCATACTCACAAAAGGATTCTGAAGCATCTGACGTAAACCCAGAGAGGAACGAACATAAAACGTGATTTTATGGCACAGCGCTGAAAGAGATATTTATTACAGCTATAGCTAATCTACATGTGAGGGTAAGACAGCGGATATGAAGTTGACTGAGGGATCACGGCAGAAAATCTGATATAGTGGTGGTGGATATCTTAGATGACTTCATATGTCAGATTTGTGCAATCAACTGAGACACAGAAATAGTAAGTGAAACAATAGAGCATTAAATCTAAATTGATTATTCCTCAGACACATACGTGAAAAGAAGTTTAAAGGAAGTGTGAAAAAGGGTCATATTTGTTTAGATTTACGCACACGAGTCTGCCAGAAACGTACATATAAATTTCTCTGTTGTGTGGATGTTATTCTGGTAAAAGGGTTTCTAGTGCAATACGTCCCAAACACACATACAGCTATAACACGAAGCACTATAGTTAAGATCCGACTGATTTTAGCTTGTCACCATTTTTTCAATGAAGTCAAGTGTTTTCCTTGGGCCAGGGTATTATTTTAACATGTGGAACAGTCTTGAGCTCGTATGGTCGATGGGAGGTCTTCAGTCCTGCCAAGATATGTGGCATGAAGTTAAAATGGAATAAAATCAGGGGAGTGTGTGTGTGTGTGTGTGTGTGTGTGTGCGCAGGTTTTCACATGCTCGCTGTAAAGTTTCAGTGAGAAAACACAAAATCCTGACACACTTACACTCTGCTGCACAACACACACAAACACACACAGTTGAAAGCATATCAGGTGGCTGAGAGGAAGAACATGTCCACACTTATTATAGTTACCCTTCAAAAGTTGCTCAATTCGAGAGAAAATGTGCTGGACAGCTAGAGAGTTGCTGCGTACAGTAAAATCTATTATTATCCTCCTCTTTCTGCTTCATGTGGTTGCTTTGAAGTGAACCGTGAAAACGAATCTGTGTGTTTTCCCCATCCTGAGAATTTGTAGAGATAGGAATCAGTTTGGTAAAATAAGCATTTAAAGCTAGCCTCGATTAAATAAATATTTGGCAATGGAAAATGTGTTTTAGCTTACTGCCAGTAGTTCAGCCCAATAAAATGACCAGACGCCTATTTAGAATGAGACTTTTGAAGTTATTTGAAAGGTGCCTTTGACAATGTTTAGGCAGAAAGGTTGAATAAAGATGCGCACACTTTAAAACTATAATACTAGAAGCATTTTGGGATAGATCATGTCATCCTAAATCTGCATTTCTCTCTTTCTGATGTGGAAGACAAAAAACAAACAAAAAAAATTTGGTGGTTTTTGTCCTCGCAATGAAAGTGTTGCTTTGGACCCCACTGGCTTTCTTTGTGTGACCAAAAACAGTTCATTCAAATTTTCTTATGAGTTCAGCAGAAGAAAGAAGATCATACAGGTTTGGAACAACATGAGTGTGAGAAAATGATGACTAAATATTCATATTTGAGTAAACAATCCTTAATTAAGGTTATTTAATATATGTTGCATACTTCAAAAGAAAGTCTTCAAGGCAGAACTCACTTGAGACTGCTGGAAAAGGATGGAGCGAGTCGGGTCTATGCCACAGGCCAACAGACTGGCGGCCATGTTCAGGATGTTTTCTCTGAGCATCTGAGGGTCCTGAGGCTGGGTGATGGAATGAAGGTCTACGATGCTGTACATGACTGTACTGTACTCGTCCTGCAGGGCCACCCAGCTCTCTAGAGCCCCAGATAATTCCCCAAGTGAGGAACACCTGTGGGTTGGATTCCTGAGAAAACCTGTGCTTCGGGGAGGCTCTGTAAAGAAAAAGAGAGAGGTCTGAGACAAAATCTGTTAGTAACAAAGACAAACATTCAAACAAAGGAGGGCATAAAATTGAAGGCAAAGAAAGTTGGTGGTGTGCGTACAGCCAGAAAGGAGACGCCCTACGCAGTTTTATGAATGTTATCAAAGCGATAAATCCAAGGCACGATTCACACTAACAGAGCACCCTACCGGGTGAGAGAGTGCTAGAGCGGAACTGCTCCACAGCCAATGAAAACACTCCACAGTTCACATCCAGCCAATAGCAGCTATTAAGAGCAATACAGTCGTGGAATCACAATCACAGTAGTGGTCCTGCCCAAAACAGCAACAGAAGAAAGCAGTGCAACCTATAAACCTATAAAGTATATTAAAGATTGGGAAGAATAAAACAAAGGGGTCATTTTTAAATGTTTGGACTGAGAAGGAAGCCCACTACTCTTTAGTCTTTAAAAAAAAAAAAAAAAGAGAGATATTCATGCCCACTGATTGCTTGACAAATACTGACAAAACTTCCACACTTCAGATTCAAAACTTACAAATTTCCATTTCCATACGTCAACTTCCAAACAACTTACTACAACCGCCAAATAATCTTTGTACTTCATAAAAAGGTTAACTTTGCAGCATAAAAACATTCAAAACGGGGAAAACACACTTACATGAAAAGAGCCATGAACACCTGCATGGGTATGTATGAGGTGACTTACTTTGGGGCCCATATACAATCTGAGATCTATGGCTGATCTGAAATCAGTCTGGCTTCAGGGAAGCCTATAGCCAGGGGAATAGAATCACTGATCCAAAGTCATTAGCTAGTTATAGGAAAGGAGCAGGCTCCTTATGCCATTACTGGGTGAGTAATTGCAGTGCAGTGGCCCGAATGCACAGGGCCTCTCTGAGGTGTCAGAAGTGATTTGGGGCAGAACGGAGCCTGGTTCATGTGTGTTCTCACCTTGCGTTGTTCCCCTCTTCCCCTCCGGCCGATCATTAACCATCCAGACATGGTAATAGTGTCATTTGAGACAATCACACATAAGCTGAAACAACACTAGGCCCAACTACCGAAGGAATAATCAACCTATCGCACCTCCCATCTACCGACAAGAAGGAATGTCTGAAAAATCAGATTTTTTATATCAATTTTTTTGGCGGCTGGTGTGATAATGGGGGAATTTTATTCAGGAGGTACATTACATAGTAACCTTAGAAATGCCCATTTCAATGTCATTCTTCATTATTTATTAGGGTGTAGCTATGGTTTTAACATTGATAGGGACATTTTACAGTAAATCCAAAACCTTTATTTATATGTTTAATTTATATGTTCGGTGTTTATACATATGAGGGTTTATTTCGCTGTGTTGATGCCATAAAAAATAATACAAAACAAATACAAGCACCTTTTTTACTTCCTTATTTAGTCTAAAGTCAAATGAAAAGGCCTATGCTTTCAAATGTAAATTTGATTTCATAAAATAATCTCAAATATACAAGCCTTGATGTGTCAAGAATAAGCAATGCTTATGTCACACAGATGTTAGACAGCATCCATGTTAATGTATAAAGTGAAATGAAATACTTTATTTTACATATGAAATAATGACATACACTCTTCCATTCTCACCTGCATTAATTGCTCGGTTTTTCTTTTACTCAGATTCACTGGGACTTGCTCGCTCTCCTCAGCTGTCCCACCAGCACAAACTATTTCTTGATGACACCTGGCAGAAGCAGCAACTTCTCTCCTAATTTTTTACACTGACAAATGCAACACTGTTGCACCACAGTGCAGCAAAGTAGCAAAAAAATTCCTCCGTGTCTACCATATGGAGTAGACATTAAACCGTATGTGTGTGTGCACAAGCTGATAGAGTTACACAGTACACCTACAATCCCTGTTCCTACACTCATGTAGGCACTTTGTAGGAGTATTTAATTGTAAGACTATCTGTGTGTGTTCCAGTTGGTGTAGGATTGAGTAAGTAAGTCTAGAAACAACTAAATACATGGAGGTCAGGAGGATGTCAGGTCATTACATCTCAAGTGGTCCAAAAATGGTAAAAGTTCTGCATGTGAAATAAAGTACAATAAAATAGAAACTGAAAAGAGAACTTTAAAAGCACAAGCAACCTCCATTTGACCATTTGAGATGGATTGACCCTTTTGTATCAACACAGTGAAAAACAGAAGCTAGGCTATGCAAAATTCAGCTCCAGGGCTACCATGAGACAGAATGACAACACTTGAATCTTCGTTGCAAACATATTATATGTGAAAACAATATTTTACATTTTGCAAAGTGCCATGCTCAGACAAGATTTGTTGTGAGAAATTATGTTTTTTTTTTAAGCCAGTGGTTTTCAAATGGGGTCACATACAGCAGAGAAAAAAAAAAAAGATAAATGCAAATGATAACATGCAACTAATATAATTAGCTTATCAGAGTTTAAAACACTTTTCATATTTTTTTGTTGTTGTTGTGTATCCAAAATCAAAAACTACATATTTTTTGGGTAAGGGACTGACACAATGAGCATGTAATTACAACTGGCCATTCAGATTTAATTAAGTTCTCAGCTCATTTGAGCTCTTTAAACTCAAAATCAGTACTATACATGAAGAAACGATAAGGACCCTATAGAGCCATCCATAGCTGAACTCCTGGAACATCCTGGCAGAGACGCCCATCTTTGCATGCCAATTCCAACACTGCCTTTCACCACCCTTTATGGTTCTGCAGGAAAGCATCAGCAGCTCAGTAAATGTGGAGAAGCTCTCCACAGGAGCTGATATCAGAGAGGGAGCATGAGGCCAGTTCTGAACGGCACCTCTGACCCTCCCGCCCCAGTCCATTTGTCCCCCACTAAGCTTCAGACACACAGAACCTACTGTTACGGTGTCTATCAGCATCGCCTCACTCACCCTATTAAAACAGACATCACGCTGAACAGCAGAACACATGCCTTAATCCTGCCACTCTCTGCTGGGCTACCAACAAAGCCCTGCTTTGGTGAAGTGTAGAGCAGAAAATCATTTTTTATGCACCTTCCCCTGCCCGAGACGGTGGGGAATGTGTGTTTTTGCTGTACCGAAACACACACAGCTTGAAGCAAAGTGCGAACGGCCGAAAATAAAACAGGAACGAGACCCGATTCGAGGGGAAAACACATTAGAGAAAGCGCGAGTGACAAAGCCAAAAAAGCAGTGAAAGAATAAGCAGGAGACAGAGCAAAAGAAGAGGTATTTGTGGGGAGGAGGGCGGCGTACAGGAGGTGCCAGGGGGCCAGGAGACGGAGCGTTTGATTAAATCTGCGGTTGACGTTTCGGACAGGTGAGATTGATGAGGTTCCTCTACGCTTCACACTGTGCGGAGAGCGCAGGGAGAGGAACAGAAACACGCAGTGTGGAGAGCCAGGGCTGGGGGCCCTCTCACACCGTGGGGTCCCCGGCCTGATTAATGGGGCTGGAGTCCCTTCAAAAACAGCGCTCCCAGCAGAAAGGGCCGCACCGTGCTCCAAAAATAACCAGGACGGGACAGCCGCTGCACTACGGACTGCGGCTTGGAGGCCAAACCCTGAACCGTTTAGGACCAATCGCTTTTGTTTCACTACAATCCTCCCTCTGCTGATCGCATTACATATTAAAAGATAGGTTACGCTTAGTCTGACATGAAATATAATTATTTGCAAGCTGCACAGAAAAGCCTGCCGAAATCTCAAACCAAAACCCAACGCCTGGCACGCAGAATGATAAATGTCTTGCATGGATTATATTGCGATATTTGGATACTCTATATAAACTACACTAAGCAAATAAAGGACAAAGCCACTTCTGCCTTTTTCCCTTTTGAGCCTCGACAGGAAAAAAACGGAGGCGCTAGCCTACTAATGACAAATTAAACACATAAAAGTCACAACGAAGCAGAAATAACCTGCACACACCTCATAAATTTATCAATGTGTAATTATGGTAACACTCAGGAACTCCTGAGCCAGAGTTTTTTCCTTGTTCCCTCTAATTTCCTCCAGCGCTGACTGTTGGTTTGAGCGGAACCCAGAAGCTCGATACCAGATAGTGGGTGCAATTCAATTAACTACGTCAGATTTTCGGTAACCGTAAATCTACAGGGTTTGGTGCAAAAAAAAGATTGATAGGATTTACTTTAAAACAATATTCACTCAGAAACCTCTAGTAAATTTCACAAACACATTGAATTAAATTTTGAAGTAGAAAAGATTCAAAATAAAAAAATTTCCAAAAACATGCTCCAATTATCTCATTAACTTGAAAAACTATTTTTCAAAGCGCAGCATTACTCTAAAGGAATTTAGAGCCAAAATACACTAAATTATCCAAAAAATTATGAGCGCTTGAGGGGTCTGGAGGAGTTATTCAGCATATATTACGTTCATCCTTCAGAATGATTAACCGAATTACACAGCGGAGTGTGAAATAAAGTGCTTAGCTGACATGTAAAAACAAATCGTCTAATTAATAAATACAATCAGGCCCGGCTCATGTGCGCCTGCTTTCCTACGGTTTCCTCTCCGGGCGGCTCTGGGAGTAGGTTTAATGGTTTTAGCTGACATGAGAGTTAGAGCATTTAGACCTGAAGGAGAATTAAGAGCCGTTTCCTTTTTGTGCAACACGAGGCTGAGATGACTGATATCAGCCATTAAGACCACAGGCGATTAAGGGCCGGATAGGGAGCGTCATGTTTTATAACGCAGCTTGGAGCGAGGGCCCACTGCATCCTGCTGCCTCATGCTGCAACGTATGGAAGGATAATCAGGGAAGTTTCAGGATGTGATCGGAACAAAAGCTTAAAACTGACATGAGTTTTATTGTCTAAACAACTGCGTAAAACACTTACACAACAGGGGTATTTCAACAGCTCCAGAAACAGAACAAGAGTTTTCAACACAGAGTGAAAGGTTAATGCTGAATTTATTTTGCATTTGCTTGCTGAATCTTGCTGGTTTTGGTGGTGAGAAAATCTAAGCACCTAACATGCTAATTTTATCCACTTGCCACTATTTGACACGTTTCATAATATATCATAATATTTATTTATAGGCATGGATTTCATTCTCTCACTTATACTTGGACAGAAAAATCTGTGCTCATCTTTTCACACTGCAGCTAAATGACTTGTCATAACCCTTTCTTTGCCAAAAAATATGCTCCATGTTTTGACGTACATCACACCTAGCAGCATTGTGAACGTCCAGATTAGCACGCAGTGCCTGACATTTGGAGAAAATTAAAACAAATGAAAACCAACACCTCATTTCAAATGTTGTTGCTGGTAATAAAGGACTGCTGGGATGGTTTTGACGTCTTTCTGTAACCTCACTCCCACAGTCGCAGCACTCTGCACTTTAGCGTCCCAAACGACACACTGCCTGTAGTTAACAAAACAGAGACTGCCTGCCAGCGGTGGACGCACATTCCTACACGGCAAGTGTGCTGAAGCCATCAAATAAAACCGGGTTGTCAATCAAGTCAAGGCAGTGGGGGCTTCGCATGCTCTGTAAAAGGCTCACTAGTTATAATTTACTGTGCTCAGGTCCAGTTAGCATTACATACACTCAGGGAATTGCACTGTTAATTAACAGTTTCTTTACATACTCTGGTTCACTTTAAAAGCCGGAATTTCAATATGTATAAAGGGCTGTGATGGCTGTTATAAATAGTGTCATTTTAGGATGGTTTATAACAGGGAGACATGGCTAATTGAGCAAGAATGAGCAGGTGAGCTTTGCAATGAGGGCCAAGATAATCCAAATATAAAAGGTTTCATTTTTAATAAAATAGTTATATTAATAACAACAAGTTGTTCTGGAAATGTTCTATGTCACTTACCCATTTCCATAAGCATTAAAATATTCCAAGAACATTTCTGTCTATTGGCAAATCACATATCTACACAGTAAAATTCAAATGCTTAAAGTGAGGCAATCTTAGTTGTGTAGTAATCATACAAATATTGTTTAGCAAAAGTAAAAAAATTTGATAAAAATCATATTCTCCAGAACTCATATGCCAAGCCACAGAGACAAGGACTGTCCAGTAAGAAATGTCTGAAAAAAAATGTCATCTAAATTTTTATTCTTTTCTTTTACGATTTTCATGATTTAACCTGATGCTACTTTTATGATGAACTTTCAGCACAAGGAAGACAAATTTACACAAAAATTGTGTTCTACTCCTCTCTGGACATATTTTATAAATACAAGTGATGTAATCTTCAACTGAATTACATATCAATTTTCATACTGTATCCTGCAATTCAAATACCAAACCTCATTATCTTAAGTCTTTGGCATAAAGGAATTCATTAACTTTTAAACTCATCAAACTCCAATGTTTTTTTACAGAATGAGAATAAAATTAGATCATCTGAAATATTATTACAATTTAAAATTGTTTTAAAAATGTTCTAACATGTTTTAAAATGCAATTGTTTCGTGTGATGGAAATGCTGAATTTTCATATCTCACAACATATCACTACCCTTTTAAAGCTACAAATCTGCAGCACAGCAGAACCTAATTTCCTCACAGATAATCACGTCAAGATGCTTAACTGCATGTTACAGCTAAACAAATTAAACTGCCACCTAACATCAAGCTATACTTGACATTAATAAGCTTTAACAACTATGCACTCGCAACAATGTCACAAGCAATTGCAAAGGCTCTTTAAACAACGCCGTTATTTGCACTCTATTAGCCTATATCTGAAAATACTGTAAAGACTAATGTAATGTGTTTAGATTGAAAATTAGGGCTGTCGGATACCTTCAATGTATTACAGAAGGTTTCCACTGAAGGTGATCCATGTAACATATCCTCCGTAAAGCTGCCAAACTGGCAAATAATAAAATGGTAAAAAGAGAACCTTTCTTACCGTCGTTCTCGTCGCTTTCCCAGCTTTAAATAATCTTCTGTGGGAATTACTCTTATGAATAAAACGCAAGACAGATTTCACGTTACATCTCATGGAGAGCGCCATCTTACTTATTCATAAACACAGGCGTACGGTGTCCAACAAGGGACATGCGGCCAAAACACACACTCAGGGCAGCAGCTCAAGCTTAACTTAAAAGGAACTGCCCATGAAATTGCCACCTCTGCAAAAATATTTTGTACCATAGCAAAATCTCATTCCTTTTTTAATGAATTTCGAATAAATAAATACAAGAGATTTTTTTTCCCCAATAGGCTACAAAGGAAGTGAATGGTAAAACTGAGGCTGCCATTCTACCACAGAAGAAACTGAAAATAAACAATAACATAATTGTTATAGTTAAGTAGGCTATCCCATTAAAACCAGCCTCACACTTAATCCTTCCTTTACATTGCAAAAGCATGAATGCTTGATTGTGTCTGTGTCTCATAACCTGAGCAACCTACTTAGACAGCATTTATGTTTATTATTAAAACATACCAACGCTTAAATATGTCACTAGCCTACTGCACATAAACTCACTGTTTTGAGACAGAAAAAAGTATCACAGTCCAACTCCAGCATTTCATTTTACGTAATTATTGACCCCCTGGTTTTTCTAACAGATGTTTAAAAAAAGTACAAACAGTTCTCTGTTTTGCAGCGTTTCAGACTTCTTTAACCACATCTGCAGCTGATTAATCTCACCTTTGCATCTGGTTGTATTCTCACACATATTCTATATTCAAGACTGTCTCCTGCGGCACTGTGCGCTGTAACACATAGACCGTGATCAAGCAGCATGTCTATACCAAAACCTCACTTTATGTTTGCATCATGCTGCATGATTCTCGCTCTCTCTGTTGGCTGTTAGTGCCTTTGGCATCTGTTTCCTGACCACCCAGTTGCATTGCATTGTTTTGCACCCCTGTGAAGAGGAATTCTCATTATATCATGACGATGATGATATTTCTCTCTCTATTCCTAAAAATATTAAAGGTGGTTTTACTACAACATTTCATTAAAGCCCCACTTCATTTCTTCTTTTAATGGACTGCAGCAAAATAAAAAGTTTGTGGTGTTTGGAAAAACCACTTATGCTTACATTTGACATTTTGTGTGTGTGATTGAGTATGTGTGACAGAAAGAGAAGGATGGAGAGACAGAGAGAGAAAGAGAGCAAAGCAGGGTGGGTATGCAGAGACTGAACTGGCAGCACCCCACTGTGATAGACTTTAGGAAAATAATATGTGGCTAATCTCTGTGTTTGAGTGTGTGTGGTCCATGAATAACATCTCCAACTTTACTGAGGTTCCTTTGTTTTACAAAAAGAATATCAGTTTATTTATATTTTTAAGCAATGGATAATCCAAATAAATGTAGCTTCAATAGAGTGTAGCCAAAAAACAGCACTTCTGATTTATTCAAAGTTACATTTATGATGCATTTATTTAAATAATGGTACAAAAACACGTGCTGTAGGAACTCGCTATAGAACCCAAAAACTGCCTCCTTTTTAATTCATAAATTGGAAATTGAATTGAAATTGTCTCATAAAAAAGTTGAATTAGGATGACAGGAAGAGAAATGTAATGGAAGTAGCGTCAAATAATTTCTTTCACATCTGAGTGAAATGGAATCAAAAAAGAAAAAACATAGGACAGGGACGTGGTTCTATGTTTTTTGATAGAGGCAGATTTGAATAGTCATACATCACTAGAGAGAAGTTTTCACAAGAGGATTGTAAAAAAAAAAAAAAAACAAGCTCAAAAATTGTTACATGAATGAATTGTTCACAATAAGATCAATAACATTAGAAGGGGAAAAAAAGGCTTTTAAACCTTAAAGAAACTTTTTCTCTCAACTCTTTTCTCTTTCTCTTTTTTAAATCTGTTTCCTTACATTTAAAATCAATTCTGAATTCCGTTGGCAATCCCATTTCAATTCACTGTTTTTCAGAAGGGGTGCATAGCCCTGCTATAAACTGTCAAAAATCGTTGTTCCCATATTTATTGCATGCAAGGCCTGTCTGCTGTGTGAATGTCGACCTCTTTCATCGCCCTCCCTGATCACTAATTGTTCATCTCCTCACCACACATTTATCTGCACAACCACCCTCATAGGTCTGTTCTAAAAAGCCTGGCCAAGTTTCAAGTAATAGAACCAGGGCCTATTGACTGCCCCTGATGTGCTGTGGAGAGAATGGGCAGGGTGGCTGTAACCAACAGCCCACCTGTGATAATATATAGAGGCAGGGGGCCATGGCCCACCACGGGGCAAGGCTATGAGGGCACGGGCCTGGGGAACGCAGGGACTGGGCCTGGGCCTCAGCCTGCATCAATAGCTCCCTGACACGCCAGCATCCTGACACTGACAGACAGGCCTTCCCCTCTGACACTGAGCCCACGGGGCGCCTGCCACCCAAGTCGATGGATGGATGGATGAATTGATGAGAAGATGGATAGGTAGATGGATGGCTTGGCTAGTTAAATAACAGTTCCATTTAATTGAAGAGTCCTAAAGAGCGCTTTTGGAAATTTCCATGTATTTTAATTATTTTTCTCCCCCCTACTTTGGTCCGTTAAGGAAAATAAACAGCTGGTGAGAAGTATTTTGTGTAAAGCAATGTTTGCTCCTGAGAGGAGAGTCTGGTTTCCATTACAGCAATGCCATCATGTCTGAATAGCCTGCAGCAGCGAGCGAGACGGTAGTCCAAGCAGACCGGGCCGGACTTTGGGTGGGCTATAATGGAGTTATCTCTTTCACTGTTCTTCCTCAAGAATGCCACAGCTCCGTTCGCTGAGACCCGAGGCTTCACGTTAAGCACAGGCCACCAGACGTCCTTCTCAGCTGTGGGGAACATGTGCTGTGGTCCTCTTGCCTGTCAGAGGGAAATGCGTGACTGTTTTCGAACAGGCAGGGAAGCAGCCAGCCGTGTGTGTCTGTGTGGTGCTGAGGTGGGAGGGGGTCGTCCCTCAGGAGGGATGTGTTTCAGCACCTTGTCTCCTTCTCTGTTATAGCGCTGACAGAACAGGAGGGAAAGAGTGACGGGGGTGGAGAAAGGGTCTCTGCTCTCTCACTCCCATCTGCTGTCTTCACTCTCCCGCTATCATACAGTAAAGCACGAGTGTGGGGTCAAAGATCACGGTTAAGGTCATGAGCTCGGAGAAGTTAAACTACAAATAATACAGTGGCATTTTGATCTTGTCTAATAGAGACTCGTGCACATAACTGAACATTTTAAACTACCATTCATAAGTTTGTATTTGGTTAGATGATTGAATGTTTTTGAAAGAAGTCTCTTATGCTCACCAAGGCTGCATTTATTTGATCAGAAATACAGTAAAGCAACAATATTGTGAAAATTTAAAATAATTGTTCTCTGTTTTAATATATTTTAAAATGTAGCCATTAAATGCAGCCATTACTCCAGTCTTCAGTGTCACATGATCCTTCGGAAATCATTCTAATTTGCTGATTTGGTGCTCAAGAAACATTTCTTATTACTGTTAATGTTGAAAACAGATGTGCTGCCTAATAATTTTCTGGAAACTGTTATCATTTTTTTTTTCGTGATTGTTTGATGAAAAGCTCTCACAGCATTTATTCAAAATAGAAATCTTTTATAAAATTGAACTCTGTCTTAACTCTTACTTTTGCTCAGGTTAATGCATCCTTGCCGAATTAAGTATTCATTTCTTTTAAAAAAAAAAAATCTTAATGACCGAAGATTTTGAATTTGCAGTGTACATTTGATATTATTTGTGACTTTGTGACCATCCACTTACAGCAAATTTTGAACATCAGAAGATATCGGGTGGCTTCCGTGACAGAGATCGCAAAAAAAAAGAAAATTACATGCTTTTGATTAGATGTCACATACAATAAATTGACAAGTTGCATTTAGGACCAACTTTTTTTTTTTCATTATTTTTTAGGTTTGATGATTGCATGGTAATTATTGGAATAATGATTTCCAGCTCTTCGCATCCATAATGATGTATATCAGAACGCTACTACTGGAAAAATGAGACTTTTCCTAATTTGACCACAGAAAAACACTGGTTATAAGTGGATGGACATTATTATTGTGGTCTCCTTTTGATGGAAACAAAATAATTGCTTATTTAAATGGAAATTTCACCCTAGTATATCCAAAATGACCCTCATGTTCTAAACCACTATTTTTTTTTTTCAGTAGGAAAGCAATTGTTTTAGCTTATATGTCACTTTCTTTCCTTCTTTCACACATAACATGATTGTACTGGTTCCTGTACTTCCTGACTCATGCAGCACAAACTGGTGGCAGATTCTGAATAGACCAGAGAGATTTGATTTATTTTGACAGTGCATGCAGCTCTTTGATGATTAAATCATTTATTGATTCATGCATCATTACATTAGGCAATGCTAATAGCACCATTACACTTCATGCTTAGCAAACTGATGAATGAAATGCAAATGTGATACTTCATAAGATGAGAAAAGTTATATTTAAAAGGGGAAGGAGCTACAGCTGTCGTTATAGGTGTTGCTGCTGTGAAGTAAGAGAAAGAAGGGGAGAGAAAAACAGACTGGAGAAAGGAGGCACCGTAACATCGGAGCAGGACTCTGATTATATCCAGATAGCTTGGTTTCACCACCGTGCATCATTACAAATGTGCCCGTCTTCTGAATCTACTTTCACATACACGCACTGCTCTATGCAGTACATTATGAAGCATGCGTCAATGTGTGTGTGTGCCCCTTTTAGGCTCTGCTGCTGTCAGCACGCTACTCTTCAGAATATGTAAAGGGTATCACTTTACAGTGAAGTCACAGGCCTGGAACCTCCTCCCTCTAGCTGCAGCAAACCCTGTAATTTCTGTTTGCATCTTATTTCAGCGTAATCTCTTTACATTCTTCACGGGAAAGACAAAGCTGCTGTTGTTAAATGGGGGGAGACCTCAGTATCTTAAAGATGAAGGTATGGAGAGAGTTAAAGTGTACAGTATGTCTCAGTTTAAGGAGGATTTACAGAGTATGAACAGAATCAAGGAAACAGATACACAGTAGCTGCCGTCCACCTTGTGGTGACAAGTGTAGACTGGCTACTGAAATTCAGAGAAGACACTGTCCACATTATAATTTGCTGCTAAACTGTCATAATTCCAAATGTACAGGAAATACCATGACTGCAGGCGACACAAAATCACTGAGCCCAAAATAGAAGCACCAGTATTCTTTGGGTTTGTGACTCTTGACTTTGTGATGCAAGAAAATTAGCTGGTTCAGTGACACACAAGGGCGACGACAAAAACTTCTTTGAGCGTTTGCATGTGATTAGAAACATAATTAAAATGTACAATACGTGGCTCTGAGAAAAAGCAGGATCTGTTGGCTGGTTTACGGCCTGTTGGTTTACAGCTGTTTTCCTGAATAATTAAGCCAGGAGAAAGCCAGCCGTACCCCCCACAGCTGGAATCTTTTTTCATATCCTAAAGACGGCTGTCCGAAGATTAACACTAATTTAATAGAAACCATAAACATCTCAGATGGATAAGTAAATAGTCGTTTGACGGGCAGTGACAGATAATGCAGCACTAATCATTTTCTAGTAGTTTTATTTGTGTTCATTTCTATAAAGTTTTCGCTGTAATGATGATAAATATATATTTGAAAGAAATACCTGGGCTGTACAATTATTTTGGTTTATCTTTGATTTATCTACATATTTAATATTAATATAAAATATATAAAATACATATGTTTCTTTGGCATACAAAAAATAAAAGCAACAAATTTCATAAAATAAATAACAATATTTTTGAAAAATACATTTCAGAACTGAGAAAGTCTTGCAGTGTGCTAGTCAAGAGGCTTTCTATGTTGGATATTTGATCTTAAAGCATAAAAACTAAATTTACATTTCCAAACAACTATTTCATATTAGCTTACCTGAACATTTTTACAGCTGGTTTTTAATTTTGTTTAAAGATCATGTCAGCTTGTGCCCAGAACCAGCTGGTTATGATAGCTCAGACCATTAACTGAAAATATGAGGCCAACATTTCCGTGCCAATCTGAATATGTATATTTTTTTCCACATTAATGAAATGACTATGTTTATTCAACTTCCAAGCTTTTTTGCTGCACATGAAGGTTAAATGACTGTTATACAATGAAATCAAAGGTGTGAGCTACTGTGGGCTTAGGAGCAAACACTAACAACTTTCAAAGTGTCAAAATTGCAGTTTCTTGGAGACACTAATATTAGGAAGCATGCTGAGTAATAAAAGGCAAGGTAATATAAATGGGGGGAAAAATGCCTTGGAACATTCAATTCAGTTTGTGTTGAATGAAATTAAGTTGTAACAGCACCAGTCATACATAATTACCATCATGCTGAGGAAAAAATATAAAGATTCACAGAACCAAAATATTTTAAAGTAAGAAAGTCGTACATGTATCTTAGTTCATAATGTAATTTGTGATCATGTTAATGACCAGATGGGAAAGGCTGTAGCACTATCCAGTGTAGGCTACTTAAAAAGGCACTGTATCTATAGATCTACATTTGACACAAATGTGAAATTAAGGAACATTTATTTAAATTAATTAATTTAAATGAATATGGTACTTTAAAAATCTTAAAATGTTCATAAAAACTATTTTTTAGACATTTATTCAACTAAAATAAATAAATAAATATAAATTGAACATTTGCACAAATCGACAAAGAAACGTTGAAAGTTCACGTATTAAGTTGACCTGCAGGTGTAGACTAGATGTTGTCTGTTCAGTTATAAAAACGAACTACAAAATAAAAACAACACGAATATATTACAGTTAACTTATTATTTTCTGAACAGAGATTATTAAACTACCAGCGATTTTAAGATCCACGCGAGCACTGTTTAAGCAAATTGTATGTTGACGTCTTAATTTGAAAATAAAGAGAAAAGTAGCACATTGTGAAAAGTAGCCTAATAATCAGGCCAAATCTGTCAAACGGACTCGCTTTTGCGTTTAAAATCCTGGTAAACAGCTCGAAGGTCGTGGGTCAGTTGCGTGATCATAGGTCACCCTCTAGTGGAGAGACCGCAGAGTGTCAGAACGAACCCTCAATCAGTCAACGAACGCAGAGCAAACACGGACGAACAATTAGGATCTTGCAGTAAGTTAACTAACCGTAAGAGCACTGATAGGGACGGGGCATATAATGAAGGGCATTTAGAGCGCATTGCACGGGTGAATGAGCCGGCTAATGGAAATGATAGACATGATTAGCCTTTAATGTGCGCTGAATGAGGGGATCGGGTATCATAGGCACTGCAAAGACAGCACGGAGAAGGTGCATTTATGGGGCACTACATCTGTGCATCAGCATCCTAATGAAAACGAGCTTCATTCCTGAGCAATCAAGACCCTCAAGGCAGAAAACAGGCCGCGCACTGCGGAGGCGCGCGCAAAAGTGGCCAGCGTTACCGTGGAAACCGAATACTCAGCATGTAAATAATGTGATCTATCGATGCCATCTGGAAAAGATTGGGTTTGGGTGCCTTAACCGCCTCTCTACCGATATGCGAGGGGGATCCATTACCATATTTATTTGTACTGCTAAACTTAGTCCGCGAATGGGATTATGTAGTGGTGGATTGAGAGTAGATCCTAAACAAACACATATATTAAAGCAGGATTTGGAGTATAACCTGAACAATAATGGATTTACAAGACAAGAGGGTTTTCCCCCTTTTTCATAAGCTCTCCATTTTTCAAAAATTGAATCCAGACTTTTTGGGGGTGAGCCTTTTTGCTATGAGAGCGCAGTGAGGGGGTGGGATCTGGCCAAGGTATTTATCATATTTGAAAAAATCTAGTTTGATGGGGGAAGGGGACAAAGAGTAATGGAGACGGGAAGAGAAGCTACTCAATCAAACTCACAGTCTTGGACAGAGAATCATGCGCGAGTTGCTTGTGGCACAAACATGAGGTCCCTCCTGCTCTGTAAAAATGGTAACCGGTGTCATCCAGCTCTCTTTCCCCCAATGGATGAATGCAAGAGTCTTCCTCTGCTCTTCCAGTGGTATCCTGATGAAGCAGGCAGAGTAAGGACTGGTGAATAGGTCTGGCCTGCAGACTGACAGCAGCCTTGAGAGTGAGTTTACAATGAGCTCTCTTTATCTACTGCTCGGACTGCTTTTCCCATTTAGATTCCCTCCTGAAATCCTCGTCTGCCTCCAGTGTCTCGAAATAACAGATTCACTATCCCTTGACCTCTGTTTTTATCTAGTTTCCTGCCCTCTCTGTGCAGATAAACTTAATGTACTCATTATGAAGTCAGCCGTGATGAGAGGTCACACATGCAACCGAGACAGAAGAAATGTCCTAAGAAACAAATTCTGCTCTAAAAAACGATTGAAATACAATACCTTGTACTTGGGATCAATCCCTTTTAGTTTAGTTAAGCAGTTAACTGTGTCAGGGAGCAGTTTTAACTTTGATAATAAGAAGAAATGCTTCTTGAGCATCAAATCAGCATATTACAATGATTTCTGAAGGATCATGTGACACTGAAGACTGGAGTATAATATATACACTATATATATATATATATATATATATATATATATATATATACATATATATATTAGTGCTTTCAAGCGATTAATAGCGATTAAGCACATCCAAAATAAAAGTTTTTGTTTACATAATGTGTATACTGTATATATTTATTATGTATATATGTAAATACAAACACATGCATGTATATATTTAAGAAAAATGTGTTATGTTTATATATTAAATATATTTATATATATATAAAATAAAATATAAGAATATAAATGTATAAACGTATATACATGCAAATGTTTTCAAAATATATACTGTATGTGTGTGTATTTATGTATACCATAATAAATATACACAGTACACACACATATATTATGTAAACAAAAACTTTTATTTTGGATGTGATTAATCGTTTGACAGCACTAATATATATATATACATATATACATACAGTATCACAGGAATAAATAAAATTTTACAATATATTCAAACAGAAAAGTTATTTTAAATTATAACAATATCTCTATTTTTTGATCAAAAAAATTCAGCCTTGGTGAGCATTCAACAAAAAAAAAAAAAAAAAAAAAAAAACTTACAGGCTGCAAACATTTGAATGTTATTGTAGTATTCATATTTTCAAAAATGAGACACAAACAGGCAGTACTTCCTTGTCACTGCATGCTTGTGTTCACAGATGTCTGTCCATACACATATATCTGACCCAATTAGGACCAGGTGATGGGAAAACCACAGAGAGGGTCCGGAGGTCCTGCAGACATGCTGACACAAAACAGAGATTGCTGAGGAGAGATAAGGAAATGATGGATGTTAGTAGACAGGATACAGACACCTGCTCCTGTTCAGCTAGTGTGTCAAACCCTGTGCACATAGTCATCATTAAAGCAAACATCTTCCTTTGAGGACATTTTTCTTTAGGTATTTTGTTGCCTAACTGTCATATCATGCTCTTTCACATCATTCCTTTGCTCTTGTTCTTTGTATCTCCCTCCCTCTTTTGCTTTCCCATCATCTGGTATTGATATTTCTTTCTCTGTCCTCAACTTACCTATTAGATGTGAGCAGTGTATTGCAGAGCAGTGCGTCTGCTCTAGGACAGGCCTATATTTTCTTAAATATACATTAGGAAGGAGCATAAAAAGAGTACATTTGTTCTATTATTATTGGATATTTTATTGAGATATCTCTCCTTTAACTTACATGACTTCAGCACTGATAATGGGCATGCAGAAGAGCTGTATGTTCTGAATGGAGTGGGAAAGCGGTGCTAATTAGGGCCTCTTGCAGGCCAAGAGGAAGTGGGCTTCCCAGGTCTCCTTTCCCCTGCGATCCTTCACCCTGAAATAACAACAACAAAAACAATGGTTTATTAGTAGTAGTAGTAATAGTAGTAGTCAGAGCTGGGTAGTAACCGATTACATGTAATCTGGATTATGTAATCAGACTCCAAAAATCAAGTATTTGTAATTATAATATATTACAATTTATAATGCTCATAATCAGATTAGTTACTTTTTTATGGATTACAGTACATTTACATTTAGTCATTTAGTAGACGCTTTTATCTAAAGCCACTTACAAATGAGGACATTGGAAGCAATCAAAATCAAAAAAAGAGCAATGATATGCAAGTGCTATAACAAGTCTCATTTATCTTAGCGTGGTACATGTAGCAGGGTTTTTTTCTATTATTATTATATAATAAATAAAAAGAAAACAAAGAGAATAGAAAAAGAATAGTGTTAGAGGTCTTTTTTGTTTTTGTTAATTGTATAATAAATAAAAAGAAAAGAAATAGACAGAATACAAAAAGAATAGAGAAGCTAGTTAGTTAAAGGGGTAGTTCACACAAACATGAAAATTGTGTCATCGTTTACTCACCCTCAAGTAGTTCCAAACCTGTATGAATTTCTTTGTTCTGCTGAACACAAAGGAAGATATTTTGAAGAAAGTTTGCCACCAGGCTGTTTTGGGGCACCATTGACTTCCATAGTAGGAAAAAAATATACTATGGAAGTCAAAGGTGCCCCAGAACTGCTCTGTTTCCCACATTCTTTAGAATGTTTTACTTTGTGTTCAGCAGAACAAAGACATTCATGCAGGTTTGGAACTACTTGAGGGTGAGTAAACAATGACACAATTTTCATTTTTGGGTGAACTATCCCTTTAAGTCTAAAAGGGGCACGTTTTTTATTTATTTATTTTTTTTAAGAATAGAATTAGGCTACTTTGTTTTTCTTTGTCTTTTATGTTTGTATTTTGTTCTTTTCTGTGAAATATTTTGACAATCAAAGAAGGGTCTTTAATTTCTTTCCAGTTTAATAATATTTAGCAATGTTAATCAAATGGCTATAAATTAGGTGCTTGGATGATTTGTACATATAAATAACCTATTTGTACATATAAACCCCTCGATTTATCTAAAAACAGCCCATGGCTCTAAAGACTTCATATAAAAGTCAATGTTATGTCACATTATGTCAGATACCTCAACTGAATTTAAAATCATTGCAATAAATTATCAGTTGTTGGCAATAATAAGTAACAATTCCTATCAAACAACATCAAATGCAAAAATAGTTTGCGATGATAAAAAAATGATGATATCATAACACACTAAATACTCTGATAGAATCGCTGTTTGGACATTTATTGGGAGTTTTTTTTAATTTTATTTATCTTCTTTTTTTTTTTAAATCCAGTGTTTGTTTTCAGTTCTGATTTTAATTAGATTTTCTTTTCATGAAAATTCACTTCATATTAGCAACACATTCAATGGCACTCTCCTCTAAAACGGTGAATATACAGTTATAGGTAATGACACTGTCTGCAAATGCATTAAACCCATAGAATATAATGTGGTGATGTTATGACAAATATGATGAATTCATTATAGTGTTATATTTGGTCTCCACATCTTAAGTAGGCTATTTAGGGAATAGTGCATCTGACCCTAGTTCTGTATATATAGCCTATATATATATATATATATATATATATATTATTTTTATTATTATTATTTTTTAAATTCATTTATTTATATATATATATATATATATATAAACTGTTTGTCTAATCGTTTGGTCAAACCCCTGAGCTATTTATTTAAACAAACAAACAAAAAGTATATGATTCTTTATAAAGTTCATGTGGTCATACATGTATTGTGTACTTGGATTGAAATATATATATATATATATATATATTGCTCATTATTCGTTGTAAGATAATATGTTGACTCAATATAGTTATTAACTGAATGAACACAGAGACCTGAATACTTGGCACATGATACACAATGACGGTGACAATCAGTGAATAGTGTTTGAGTATGAATGGGTCATTTTGAGTAAAAAATGAACTCCAGATGTCACAAAACAGCAAGTTACTTAACCTAACAACAAAAACAACCACAAAACAGTGTAAATACATCTCGAAAACAGCAAATAAAAAATTACCTCATGAATTATTCATGCCCAAGTGCATGATGGGAACAACGGGATCATGACGATATTTACTTAAACAGAATTTGTAAAAATAACAAACAATTCCAAGTAAAATATACTTATAAGTTCAAACTTTAAATTCTACAAGCTTAAATTGAGTACTAATATTGAATTTACTCTTTTATTTAAATTCTTGCCTGAACTAAATTATTTAATGTAGAAATTACATTTGTTTTTCTGTAGTATTTACTTCACCACAAAATCATTTTTATCAGTGACATTAACTTTATAAAGAATCATATCCTTCTATTTGTGGTGTGAGGGCTTACAGTTTAATGCAAATCACTGTATCTATAATATATTACATCTACAGAGATGAATTATAAAGCCACATTTTATTTTAGATGTTTACCATACCGAATTTCAGTTTAATTTTCATCCGAGTTCCGTAGTGAATGTAGACATATTTAATGTTTATATGATTCAACTTAGATCAATTATATGATCGATTGCCATAGCCTTTATCATCAATGTCTGCAGGTAAAACCTCGGCTTTTTCGGCTTTCTAACGCAGAGAAAGCACGTGTTTCACACCGGCCGTGCAAAGGGATATGGCAACTGATGATACAGTAAGCCTTAACCACTTCAACGCGATCTTAAGTAGAATAATATAAACATTAAATAATATAAAACGTCTACATTCACTACCACTCAGTCTCCGCTGTAGCTCCCGTGACCTAAATTCCCAGAATGCATTGCCGCTGTGACGACACATTCCCAGACTCGGTGGGCAAACTCGGGAGATTGAGGTCTCTGCAGTGCAAAAGTGGGCATTTCTGATTTTTTGGGGTGTTTTCAAACTGCTGGGTGTTTCTAAACCATGCAATCAAAATGACCCCCCTTACCTAACCCCACCCCTAAACCTACCGTCACTATGACATCAGCCAATCAGGTAACATGGTCTAAAAACGCCCTGATCTGGTAACTCCCATTACTTTCCTGCAGAGACCTATACTTGAAACTCGGCCCTTCCAGGCCACTTTCCTTTAGAGTTTAGCTCTCCAACCCTAATCAAATGCACCTGAACCAGCTAATCATTGTCTTCAAGACTGCTAGAAGGGTACAGGCAGGTGAGTTTTTATCAGGGTTGGATAAAATCTCTGCAGGAAAGTGGCCTGGAAGGGCCAAGTTTGCCCATCACTGCTCTATAGATTAAAGAATATTATGTAAGCGATAATCAACGGCAAGCTGTGCATTAAACGATTTGAATGCACGACGTGGAGGCGAAGAACCACCCGAGGCGCAGCGTCCTGCATATCAATGTTAGTTTAAATGTTTGAACTATATAAATGTGCGCTAGATGCATATCTGATCGTTTGTGTGAGGAGTGGAAGCTGAAGCGCACTTTGCAGGACATGGAGGCGTCAGAGCGGTCACTTGCATTTTTTTCTTGATAGTGGAAACAATTTAAAATATGCCGTAATTTTTGCTTATAAAGGTAAAAGTAATACATCATTCGGAACTGTAAAGGGTCTACTTTTATATGTGTGCATTCACAATATCAACAAAACGTTGTGCTTTTATTAAAATAAATGGGAAAACGGGATGCGCTTGCCGTCTCGACTTGAATAGGATTGCTTCACAATGATGAACCGAAACTCAACGAATTGAATCACAAATATGATAAATATATCTATAGAAAGCTTTAAATTACTACTTTACAACGAAATCATTCAAATCGAAAACAAAAACAATGTCCAAAACTGCATTTCTCTCTAAAGGCACGTCCAATGAGGAGATGGCAAGTCATTTTTCATCACCGTCTAAAATATAAAAATAAGTAAAAGCCTAAAACAGGCCCGATTGTATTTTTTTCTGATTTTTATGTTGCTCTGCTCTGAATTCCTTAAAATTTAAAGGATTTTCTGCAACGCAATTTTGTCTGATATGTGAATTATTTATTAGCCTATTTTAATCCATGCAGCAAAACAGCTTTAAAAATTACTTTATTGCATTGCAGATGTTTTTTTTAAGAACATTTCACCATCAATTTTACGGGTAGCTTGAATGTAAAACATTGTCATGAATTCGTTGTATTCCCATTTGTAAAATAGGCTACAAATTAATTGTTGAAGTCTAACCCGATCTCATGAAAGTGCGTGTAGCACGATTTTCTCTTTCTATTTGACGCAATGTTTATAAGCAGAAATTGACTTTGGCATGCAAAAGACTGATACGTTCATTATTAATGGCATGGCTGGTTCAGTCGACAGAAATACGGGACACACGGTCCTATAATTTACTGCTGAAATGTTTGCGGGGCAAATCTCAGGTCAGTCTGAGCGCTCATGGTACGCACAGTGCGTCCAGCCGTACACCTGCAGGCGCCACTGAATGTTCAATGCACTTAATGATGTTGATATTAAAAAATGGAATCTATTTTCTTTCTCTTTGCTTTTTTATATCAATATGGTACATTTAATGGTAAGTTTAAAACAAGTTAGATAAAAAGTAATATAAAAAAAAAAAAGTCAGAATACAGAATACCTAAAACGAGTAACCTAGATTGCATTAGGCTACTAACTACAGTTTTCATCATGTAATCTGTAATCAGTAATGGACTACAATTCGTAGGCCTAAATAATCTTCCCTGCGCTGGAAGTAGTAATGTTAATGATGTACGTATTGTGGTTCAGCTGGTTTTGGGAATGGTACACAGCTCACTAGAAATATTCCTGCGCATGCTCACAGACGACAGAGCGCGAACAGGAGTAGTGTGCAAAAGTGCGGTTTGTGTATTATGAGTGCATTAGAACGGGTAAGAAAATAAATACGCGCGTAAACAGCTGTTGTGAATCCTTAGGAAATGCGTGAGAACTTTTTTGTGCACGTAAATTCTCAAACTGTATGAAATTTTAATTGGACGAGGTCCATTATTTTTGTAATTTGATTTGGTGGAGTTATAGGCTTAGAAATTGCACTAAGCATCATGTCTTTCTGTTTTACATCGGTCATATAGTAACGAAAAAATCATATATGGAAAGGATGATGATAGGGTTCAACTGTGCCTTTTATTGTCTTGCAAAAAACTGTAATCTGATCGCAAAGCCTCCACACATGCTGGACAGACTGCTGTCCATCTACTCCACAGCACCTTTTGCTCTGCCCAATCTGCCACACAGATGTGGAGCTGAATCACAGTTGCAGCTTTCTTTTTTTATCTAGAGACCCTAAAACAGATAAAAGCAGCAGTTTGCTTTTACTGTCTAGGGTGATGGGTTTGCGAGATTTGCTATAAAGCGCTCAGCTGGACATGGAGGATGAGACACAGGGAACGATGAAGTTATCACCTCTGAGGCCCGTTGATCTTGCTCAACTTAAGCTGTCTAGTGAGAATGGACTTCATGGGAAAGCAGAGCTGACTGGAAACAGGCTATGTTTATGTATACCTCTGTCTTTATCCATCATGTTTCATTTTGTAAAATGATTGAGGATGAATTCTGTTAGAAAGGTAGCACCACTATACAGTACTCACTCTTAACGCATCAGGACATATGTAGTTGTTTGGAGAAGCCTACACAAACCATGCTTCTCATTTTAATAAAAGAGCTGCAAAATTTATATTCCTAGCTGGTAAAATGTTGTCTTCAATTCACATTTATTTCAAAATGCCTTCTGTCTCCCATTGTGTCATTTTTGGGTTGCATGAACACAAACGGATGTTTCAAAATGACAGCTAAGATCATAAATAATTATATGCCAGCCAAATCCCACATGCACACAAAAATGACATTTGGAATTTGCCCTCATACTTTTAAAAATAAAGGTTCCAAAAGGGGGGCTTTGCAGCAATGTCATAGAAGAACCATTTTTGGTTCCCCAATGAACATTTCAGAGAACAGTTTTTAAACATTTTTTAAACTTACTGTAAAGAATTCTTAAAAAATCTAAAGAAACTTTTTTTTTTTCACTATGAAGAACCTTTTGTGTAATGGATGTTAAAGGTTGGTCATGAAACCATCAATGCCATTAAAGAACTTTTATTTTTAAGAGAAACTAGTTCTGTTTGAATCTCTCATGCTCTAAAAGTGTAAGATAAATAGTGTGCAGGCTTCATTACAAACCCTTGAGCTTTTCTCATTTCTGTTTTGAGAGGAACGCCAGAGGAATACCAGCAGTTCTGAGCTACAGTACCAGACTCCCAGCAACTCTGGCACGTGTGCAGATCGGTAAGTCAGTTGAGCTTTTTTCTAAATATGCACACCTCTTTTACCTCATATTACCCAATCTCTGTCACGTTTAGTATAACATGGAGTGAATGGGAAAAGGCTGGACATTAGAGAGATATGCAGATACTGGGTGGGAGCGAAGGAGAGTGGAGGGTTCCAGGAACATGAGTATATGTGGTACAGAGGAGCAGAGCAGAGTTTCTCTATCAAAGATCTTTTCCTTCCTCTCATAAATACCACATCGATGAATAATAGCCCTCCCTCTGCACCATGGGCACTGACTCCAGCTCGCAGATCTGGACAACATATGAAATCAGTACACACCGGGCCGCGGCTGCAGCTGAAATCTCCTCGCCTTTAACTCATCAACAAGTTCATCTGGTGTGTAGCGCTCACACTGAGTCAGTCTGTATACAGCATATGCATGAGGCGTAACCATCTGTAGGCGATCTCATATTCACAACACATATGAACAGGAACTGCTATATCATTCTTGCTAACATGTGTGGGACAATGTATTCATTAATGATTCGTACAGCTTTGGAATCAACTCTCTATTCTTAAAGAGATAGTTCATCCCAACTGGAAAATTCAAGTCACATAAGATAACTTACAATTGCAAGAAATGTAAAAATACAATGAAATATGATATAAAGATAGGCCTTCTATCCTGCTTCTGGAGACCTACTGTGCAGTTTATATCCAACCTGCTTCAGTACACCTACCCAGGGCCATCCCTGGCTGACCCAAAGGATGGCCCTGCACCTACCTGCGATTTTTTTTTTTTTTTCTTCCCCAAGCGATCATTGATTAAACTAGGTTCAGGTGTTTTTCATTTGGGTTGGAGCTAAACTCTGCAGGACAGTGGGTCTCCAGGACCAGGGTTGAATACCCCTGTATAAAGTAAAAATGATGAGAAATAAAGTTGCCATAATGAGAAAGTTGGAGTTATGAAAATATGGTTGCAGCTGTTAGAAATAAAGTTGCATGTATAAGAAACAGTGAGTTATAAAGTCAAAGTTATGAGAAATAACATTGCCATTATGAGAAAAATAAGGTTGCAGACAGTTGTCAGAAATAAAGGAGCACTTATGAGATATAAAGTCAAAATTAAGTTGCTATGAGAAATTAACAATTACGAAAAAGAAGGTTGCTATTGTCAGAAATAAGGTCACTGTTATAAGATATAAAGTAGGAGAAATTGTTAGATATAATCATAAGATATAAAGTTGCAATTATGAGAATATCATAATTTAAAAAAAAAAAAGAAAAAAAAGTTGCATTACTTGGAAATGAAGCCAGACTTAAAAAAAAAAAAGTATTAGAAATTGTAAGATATTAAGTAGAAATTATGGAAAAATACAGTCGTGTGAGATAGGAAAATGTCATTGAAACATCATGGTGAAAAAAGGCACTGAATGAATTTGAGAGCTGCAAAAAAGCTGAAGATTTTCAGTGAATAACAACAGTCTCCGAATAGTGATGGTAATGGCAGTTGATGAAGGCGAGCAGATAATCACTGAATTTTCATATTTGGGTGAAATATCCATTTAATCCTACACTGAAACAGTAAATGTTTCTTATGGGAAGAGTTCAGGTTTCCATGCTGCCTGCATAACCTGAGAGTTTGGCCAGACGGAAGCTGAGGTCTGTCTGCCTCATTACCCACAAAGACCCAATGCTTCTCAGTGCAGCCTAAGAAGAATTCCTAAAAATCTTCTCAGCTGGACATCCCTGACCATAAACAGCTCATCAGAGGATAAAGTGCTTTATAGAAGAGTGCAGTATGCGTGTGCGTGTCTTTGTGCTTTAGCTTTTTATGTCTCTATCAGCTCCCCCTCAGCAGCAGAGCTGTAGGAGTGAGACGGGACGAGGGAAAGCAGTTGTGGGAAGTTGGCGAATGAGCTAAGCTTTGAAAGTGAAACATAAGAAAGGCAGATCATAAGAGCCAGGAAAACTGATATTCTCCTCGTTAAGGACTTGCTAGCTTCAGTCTCTGTAGTGGAGACTTCAACTTTTAACAGGAAACAGGTCTGAAAGAACCTGCTTGCAACACACAAGTATTGAGCATTCGCACAAATGCAGATGTGATGTGTGTTACATGCTACTTCACTTTCACTGTTAAATAATCCGATTGCCCAATATCGGGTATTCTACCACATTGTAAGGATGAGATCCCTTTTAAGGCTGTCATTTTTTTTTTTAAACATGGACAAATGAAAGCATGGCGGAGATGTGTTATCTGCTCTGGTCACAGTAAAATCTGCCACGTTTACTGCTGAATCTTCATTGGCTAAGCCAAAAGCATATTTGCCGTCATTCGCTCTCATAGGACGCCTCAGGAGTTTGTATAAAAACGTAATTTCCCTCATTGACGTGGCTTTCTCTTCTTCCTCTCCTCCCTTCTTTCTGCCGCTTTCTTATTTTTCTGTCATCTCAGTTCCTGTCTTCTTTTAAAAGTCTCATAAATCATGACACTAAGCTTTACTCTACATTATTTATATCAGTGTTAGAGAGTAAATAATAACTACTGATGCTGTAAATTTAACTACTTTTTTTAGCATGACAGATGTAGCAAGATGTAAGTATATTATATTTATTATGCCATGTAGTATATTTTCAAGTATATTCGATTGTTGTAGCATTTTTGTAAGTTCTGAAAAGTAGTTAGCTACATGTTTTTTAGCTACTTTTGTTAGTATTTTGCTATATATAACAGTAGATACATTTAAGGGGCTGGTTTTTAAATGTATAAAAACTCAAATCAAGATAAAGAAGGAAAATGACTAAGAAAAATGCCATCAAAATTTAGTGCGTTTGAGCATAAAACAAGAAATATATCTGTTAATAGTGTAAGAAAAATAAACCTAATTCAAAGGGAAAACAAGATTATTTTTCTTACTCCATTGAGTAAGATTATTTTTCTTGGTTTAAGTACAAAACAAGAATTTCAGAAAACAAGAAGGACAACAGAAATATAAGAGTTTTTTGCAGTGTAGCCTTCGATATAATTTAGTCAAAGACAGTGAAGTAAATTAATTTAGGTGATGACTGACAGCATTTCTTAAATTATGATTAACATGTAGCTCAGAAAGCAAAAGTTTCAAAGGAACTTCCTCACCGCTGGTGTGTATTCTTGACTTAAGATCTTCTGGAGTAGCTTGTGATGTAAAAAAAAAAAAAAAAGAAACCTCACACAGATGCAAAACTGGTGTCTTTCAGCAGGTTTGCTCCTTTGAGCCCTGCCAAGGCTTTTGTTTTCCATTTGTCATATGATAGTGCTGATTTTTGGTGGATTTCATGCTTTGTTTAATAAAACAAAACTTGTGTAAAGCTAATGTGGCGCCACTTTTCATTCGAGCAAAGATGCTTTTGTCTCTGTCACCCGTCAGTGCACGAGACGGTACGTCTGTCAAGGAAAGCTGGTGTGTGGAGCTGAACGGACAATCGTCTTTTAGCATCAAAGCTAATGGGGTGATTGACATTTCTGGGTGGCATGAGCTTTATGTCAGTTTGAGCAATGGTTTGTACATGCACATCCAAACAGATGCTCTTAAAACGTTTAATCTTATTTAACATTCCACTGAGTCCACAGACCCAATAAAAAGCATGCTTTGCTCATCTGTTACTGCAGTGTAGTTGTAAATAATTTAGTTATCATGTGCTTTGGCGGCATAATTTGGCCAATGCCCCAGTGCACTGCAGTGGTCACTCTGTGATGGACAGCTTTACATCTCTCTGTGAAGTTTTTTTCTTTTTCTTCCTCTCTAAAATGAACACAGTCACATGCAAACATCTGCTCTGTATCATTAAAAATAAAACCCAATGAAAACATGCACATGCCTCTGCTCTGCAGTGCATTTATATTGACTTCTAGAGACTCTGGATTGATTGGGGTCTTGAAAAATGGCCTTTCTCTCTCTTTTTGTACAGCTGTAACAAATTGAATGCCTGACTCTCATCAGCAGCTTTTCTCTCAACCCTGTGATGAATTACTGTCACACAGCATCGAACACATTGATGTTCTCTACACAGAGCAGGAAAAAAAAACAACCAACATCAAAACAAGCACAAATTTGACATCATGTGGAAGTATGATATATGGTATTTTATTGTGTAGGCATCTAATGCAGAAAAGTGAAAATAAACTGTTGATTGAGTTGAGGTAAGTTTGAGCAGGAATGACATTATTGACCTATTTCACAGACTACAGTTAGGCATATTCACATCATAAAACTAGTTGTTATTATTTTATTTTTTATTATTATACTGTATTTTTTTTTTTTTTATCGTTTCGCTGTTTGCTGTAGCAGTGTTATTTTAGTATCATTGAGATTTACTGACACCACAAAAAATGCTAGTACAAATGTTTTAAATGTATTTTTAAATGAACATGGAACTTTAGAAATACAGCTGAACAAGGTGTAACATGTTGTTCAGAATTAATTCAGTTCATGTCTGACTGCAATAATTGATTCTGATATTCCCTAAAATTCACTGTTGTCCATGTCCGTGCTGTACATCAGTCTGCTTCTCCATAATTATCTAAAACCGGCGCTGCTCTCATGTCTGTCGTATCACACCACTGTGTCCAAAATCACCCATATACCCTTATTTTAGGGGACACACATTTGTAATGCTGTCTGAAACCATAGTGGACATTATCGATCAGTCAGTCTGTCACTCATTCAATCCTATAATGCACCTCAATAACATTTTTTTTATTTGTGATAATGACCGACTGATTATAAATTATCCCTTATTTGTTCAACGGTTATACTATGAAGCAACTAGTCAAAGATATGAAAGAAAGAAATCCATTTTAAGGTGGACATGAGGCAGACACAAACTATGGAAAAAAGGCATACTTGATGCTTCCAGCTGGACAAACTATATGGTAATTTGCATAACTGCATAATTGTAGCTGAGCACACACACAGTTGATTAAATGTAGACACTGAGACTGAGGTCCTTCACAGGACAGAAGAGGAGCGTCCTAGCAAGAGAAGTCAGTCTGACCTCATTCTCGTTTTTACTACTCCAGCCATACTGGAACCCAACACTAGTTTAAATGACCCAAAGGATCCTTTCCAGATTAATCAGCATAGCAGCTGAATCTAAATGAGAGCACTCAATTTTTCCATTCTCTGTTTCGAGTGTTTGATTTTTTTAGCAGGGAAAATGAGCACATTTGATCAAACAAATAGTCTTGATTTCACCTAGTTTTGCGTAATCAAGGTGCTTGAACTCATCTTGCTTCTTGGATGGATGATAATTAACTGGGCCATAACAATAAGGAGAAACATTTATATGAAATTGATCCAAGGTTATGGGTGAGATTTGGGGCATTGGGGTGGTTCTCATATTAATTGACTTTGATGCAGTTTGTTAGAATGTTGGGTGGTGTTTATATGACTTCATAAATGTGCAATTAAACAGCGAATTTAAGAGTTGAGATGCAAAATTCTTCTGATACCTGTTTACAGAACTACTCAATTTAAAGAAGTCAGTAAAAATTAAGTGACTGATCATGTACAACAGAAGTTTCCTGTGCAAGACAAACTTAATATTCAAATAAAAATATTTAAATGCAATAAGAACCATGCAAGCATGTTAAATCCTGATAAAAAGCCCTTGTTCTGAGCTATCCAGAGTTCTAAACCACCATAATTACTCATCATTAAAACATTTTCTAAACAGAGTCTTACAGTAATTAAAAAAAAATGTAAATGTGCTGTACAAAGTTTTAAACAAACATAGTTAACACTTTACAATATGGGTGCATTAATATGCATTATTCCATGCAATTAATGCAAAAAAATTATCTTGAGATAATGAAGAATTAATGTATTAAGCTTATTTATTAGAATAGAAAGTTACATGGGTCAAAAAAAACAATGAAAATACTATTTTATTTTACTTTTTGATTCATTAAAACAGACGGGTGGGAGTTGAAATGCATGGCTTCAACCCATTGTGGTAATGAAATTAACTTATGCTATAGTTAATATTAGCGATATGGAATATTTGGAGTGTTGATAGGGAATGAATCCATGATGACACGTTTAATTAAAAGCAATTAATATATGACTTTATTTAATGAGTCACACATTAACTCAAGATTATCTGTGCATGAATTATTCCATATTAGTACACCCAAACATTTTAAAGAGTTGCTGGACTATAGGTTATTAAACATGTTTATGACAAAGCAGAATACAATATTACAGTCTGACGTTAACTATTTAAAATTAATTATTAATAATGTTAAATAGTTTGTATGTGCATTTTCTAACCGTATGAACCATAATCTGCTAATTGTAAAATCAAACAACCATTAATTATAATAGTAACTTCAAATTTGGCACAAGATGTAACGCACTATTTTAGATTTTATAGCTATCTAGCTGTAACAACACTCACTGTTCAGACAGTGAATACACAAAAGTTAACTAGTCTAGATCTGTAAGATGTAATGAAATTCCCCAAATGTTATACTGCATGCAGGGTCCTCACATTTTAAACCATCAAAGTATCAGTTTTGATGGGATTTTTCCATTGATTTCCATGACTGTAATCCATTTATCTTCAAAATAAGTTGGAATAAGCAGTGTGTTGGAGTGAATCATCAATGTAAACTGTGCTGAGTGTGCACTTTCCCCCACGTTTCTGTCTCCTCTCACATGCAAAAACACCAGACAATTATATATCCATCAATCAATCTCAACTCCAGATTTATGAGCCGTCTCCAGTCTACAAAGAAACAGAAAGAAAGATTCAGAGAAATAATGACATTAGGGTGACAGAGGATGACATTGACAAATTAAGAGAAATAGGAGGGGTTTTATTAGCAAATTTGGTCCCACATCCTATGAATTCTCAGACAGTGAAGTGGCAGAGACTAGAAATCCCAGACGCCACAGTTAGCACATGAAGATTGTATTATGAAGTCTCATACAGTAAAATGATTCTATTACTACAGTAAATGCTTAATTCAGAGATTGAAACATACATTCTAAGAAAAGTATGTGAAAATATGGTCTAGTGTCTTTGCCAGATGTTTTAGCCATATTTTGAATTTTGCATTGCAAAAAAAAAATGCTTCATTGTGTACTTTTTAAAAAAATCTGTGAAAAAACATATTGAAGTACTAAAATCTGTTTTTTCTCTTTATAATGTACCACCATAAAAACACAGGTGGGAAAGAGAAAGCTGATGAATCAAAGTTCATCAGAAGTGTATATTAATATAGAAAATGCACAGTGTCATACAAACACAATCACAGTAACACACATGACACTGAAATAATGCACTAAACATTAATGTAACATGTAGCATAAATTCCTAATGTATAACTAATAAAAAAAACTAAGATGAAAAACCATCAAATGTGAAGTGTCATACAGGGAATTTTGGAAATGTCAATTCACATTCACAAGATTACTTGTTCTGTTTCACGTACAAAAACTGTAAATTTAACTAAATTCTTCTGTAAAATTAAGTTAAATGCCTCATTAGCTTTATTACAGTTTATTACATGGAAATGTATCATTAACCATTTAACAGGTTTTTACAGTTTTTTTTTTACAATCTTTTACCCTTAAAAAATACAAACATTTGTACATTGTGTTGTAGGGCTGAAAGAAATGTGCATAAACTGGAAAAGATACTACTATTTTTGACAGGATATCATCCATTTTTCTACAGCTTTTTTTTCTAACAATATCTGACAATTTGACCTCTTTTTCTCATACATGCATAAACACAGTCATACATTCAATAATGTGTGGTGAAGATCCATGTGTGATAAACTCAAACTGTGTTTGACAGACAGAGGGTGGTGTTTTTGATCTTGAGACTATATTGTGACGAGCAGTAGGCGCTGTTTTGGTTCACAAAGATGTGGAACGAAAGGACAGAAAAGAGAAAAACAACATTAGCTCTTCAAACTGAACTCCACCGCTAGACCCAGAGAGAGATGGAAAGAGAGATTGAGGTAAAGACAAAAGATTGTGACCAGGGCAGGAGAACTCTCTGCTCAATCTAACACATATGTTGTGGGCTAATGGTGTTGTAGCCCAAGGGCACAGACAGCAGCAGCAGCAGCAGCATGTGAAAAAGGTTTTCCACCCAGACCTCACTTCAAATTTAAGAGAGAGAGGGGAAGAAAGGGAGAGGGGTTGAACTGAGAAGACTGAGAGGTTGTGTGTTTGAGGAGGGTAGAGAAACCGAGAAGAAAGAAAGATGGAAAGATATGACAAACATCAGAGCCATCTGTGGATTAACACAATTAACACCTCAGTGAAAGCAGGTCCGTCAGCACCTCTCTGATGCTCAAAGGATGCCTTCAAAGAGCCCAGCATGGCCCTCAAAACTCTCACTGCTGCCCAAAACAGAAATACTGTGTGTGAATATTGTAACTCGATTTAAATTAAGTAAGTGGAATAAGGAGGTAATGAAATAGAGGGAGAATCTGATTTAGCTTTAGCACAAGCGTGGCATGAATGGCGTTAAGTGGAGTTTTGTTTCGTTCATGGTGAGTTCAGACACTGATACTTTCCTCTAACATAACGCTTTCCACCTCAACAGACACAGGGACCCCCTCTATAAAAAACACCAGACTTTCTAATACGTTACAATAAGTTGCATTAAAAAACAGAGAAATTAATACTTTTATTTAGCAAGGGTGCATTAAATTGATCAAAAGTGACAGCGAAGACATTTATAATTTAAGATTTTTATTTCATAAATGCTGTTTTGAACGTTCTATTCGGTTAAAGGCATTAAAGAATCATGAAAAAATGCATCGAGAAGCACCAAATCAGCCTAGAATAATTAGGCTAATTAGAATCATTTCTGAAAGATCATGTGACGCTGAGTAATGGAGTAATGGCTGCTGATAATTCAGAAGAAATAACTTACATTTTAAAATATATGAAAACATTTCATTTAAATTGTAAAATGTCTAATCAGATAAATGCAGCTTGGGTGAACGCACAGGAAACGTCTTTCAAAATATTACAAAAATCTTACTGATGCCAACTCACAGTTAAACATTACATCAGTTTAGCATTAAATCATTTGTAAGTCGCTTTGGATAAAAGCATCTGCTAAATGACAATGTAAATCATTTAAAACACTTTAAAATAATTGTTTATTATATTTATTTTATATTTTTGAAAACTAAAATCACTGAATCGGGTGATTCAACATTAAATCCTCATTATAATAAAACTGTACTCACAATAACTGAAATAATACATTGTCCAGAATATTTATTATTTATCTGAAGTGACTTAAATGTTAAACATAACAAGCAATTTGTCACAGAGCCAACAATATTCGTAGTATGCATACATAGAATTTATTTGAACATTTGCAAAATTGCACAAACACAGGCACATTGATGCCATGCAGTGACCTTTACTCTAAGCATACAATTGAAACAAAGAGTTGCTTCTGGCCCCTTTTCACTCTTGAACAATGTAACTGGGCTAGTGCTGACTGTAGGGCTTAGTGACTCTCTCTCTCTGTGTGTGTGTGTGTGTGTGTGTGTGTGTGTGTGTGTGTGTGTGTGTGTGTGTGTGTGTGTGTGTGTGTGTGTGTGTGTGTGTGAGTGTGTGAGTGTGTGAGTGTGAGTGTGTGTGTGTGTGTGTGTGTAACTGGGGAGCAGCCAGAGGCAGGGTGTTGAGCCAACACATATGGCAGAGAAACATAGTACAGATCTCAGGAGCAAATCTAGAGATTTAGCGACAAGGTAAGACATAGCAACATACACACAAGAAGGGTATTAATGACTTCTTATGAAAAAGTAATTCATTTGGATATAAAAAAAGTGGTTTCTTTTAAAAAAAATAATATAAAACAAACTTTTAAAAATGATATACGATGATATAAAATATTGTATGTGTTAAATCCAATCTTAGATATGGATTCCTCTAGTGAGATACATTTTGATAAAAATAAATAAATAAATAAAGAGCACAAAAACAGCTTTTTTGTGACTGCCACACATAAACAAGCTTTGAAACATGAGTGACAGCATCTAAAAGGAGTGTGACGACAGCTGTCACATGACTGAAAGCCACAATCACTTCAGCTGATCTTAGGAAACTTTTTATTCATATCATGTAGACTTTTTTGGACTATTCCTTTTGGGAGGTGAGTGACTTTCCTTTTTGAAAAGCCTTGGCTTTATTTTTGACTCGGAGCTCAAACTCGATCGCCAAATAAATGCTGTTGTTTAAAAATAGTTTTTTTTATCTTAGATATATAGCCAAGTTGAAGTCTATCCTCTCTCTCAGTAATTTGGAGAAGGTTGTTCATGCCTTTGTGTCTTCTCGTTTGGATTATTGCAACGCTTTGTATCTGGGGGTGAGTCAGGCCTCCCTCTCTCACCTGCAGCTGGTTCGGAACTCAGCTGCTTTTAACTGGTACCAAAAAAAGAGACCATATTACTCCTGTGTTGACTTCATTACATTGGTTACCGATTCGATACAGAATCCAGTATAAAGTGCTGTTATATGTTTTCAAATCTCTCCATGGTTTGGCACCAGAGTATGTTTCTGATTTAATTATTCTACATCAACCTTTGAGATCTCTTCACTCCAAGGATCAACTGTGTCTCACGGTTCCTGGATCGCACTTGAAATGTAGAGGAGATAGAGCTTTTTCCGTGGCAGCACCTAAACTATGGAACGAGCTTCCGCTGTCCTTAAAAACATCTCCTACTCTAGGGTCATTTCAGAGGATGTTAAAAAAGCATTTATTTTCTTTAGCTTTTAATAATGTGCTGTAAATTGTATGTATTTGGGTTGTATGTATTTGTTTTTTCTTTTTTTTCATGTGTAGCACTTTGGTGCCCATTGTGGTTTTTGAGTTGAGGTGATAATTTTGTTTATCATTATAAGAGTTCTTAAGATTTTATCATACATTTAATGATTTGGTTGGAGCTTGTAATCCATGCCAAAATGTTTGTTGATAACTAGGGTTGTATGTGTAAAGCTTTTATCTTTATATGCTCTATAAAAAAAAAGTCTTTATTTGCTTACTATCGCCATCTAGTGTTCATTTGTTCTGGAGGTCTGTGTTGTCTGACATATTACAACATATAGAAAAAAGATGAAGAATCATAAAAGAAAAATAACTAGACAAAAGAAAGAAGTGATCTAATGTTGTTACATATTTCTCTCTAGACTGTGAACATCATACATATGCTGAACTGGACTGAAGATATGAACATATTGGGCTCTAATGGGTAAGTGACTAGCAGTTTGCCAACTCAACAACATAAGTGATATTATTGAGCATACATCTGCCGGAAATACCTAATCAAGATGCTGATGCCAAAACCAAAAGCTTTAAGTGGGGCAAACCAACTACAGGGAGATGGTTAGATAAGAAATACAAAAGCAAAATAGGCCATGTTTGAGAAAACCATGTGATGTGTGATTGTTGCACCATGCAGTTAATTGAAACCGTCAGTGAGACCTGCTGTATTAGTTGATACTACTGTTGCCCATACAATAGCATCATTCTTTCCAATGACAATCTCTCTTTATTATGTGGAGGTTTTAACATATTGTGTCAGAATCTGATTCTAATATTATACGAGTATCTGTTTTTTGTCCTGGCTCACTGAGAGTTGGTGTAACAGATTCAAACAGCATCTGATGTTTGTTTGAATATGTTGTTTGTTGTTTGTTCATCACTCAGTATATTGTACGGTGGCCGAGAGAGCTCAACATGCTGCAACTTCAGAAAACGCATGCAAATAGAAAAAGCACCAGCAAATCAAGAAAACATCTTCATCGGTTTGACAGCAGGTGGTGTAAATGCTCACAACGCAAACAAATAAAGAAACACACTGCAAATGCTCACAACACAACCAAATAAAGAATTTTATTTGCAGCACATTTTATTTGTGAGTATTTGCAGTGCGTTTCTTTATTTGGTTGTGTTGTGAGTATTTGCAGCGCGTGTGTTGTCAAGTTGTTTTCTTAATTTGCAGGTGTTGTTTCTATTTGCAACGCGTTGAGCTCTCTCGGCCACCGTAATATTGACTGTTCTAAGTTAATTATCTGTCAGTCTGCTTTATGTATATACAAGTGAACTTTTGGTTTGATATTGGTTTGAAATTTAAGCAAATAAAGTAACGGCAGGAGTTCAGGCTCTACTATCTGCTATGTTTGTGATGTGTAATAAAACACTGAAAGGTGTGATATTAAGTGCACTATGAAAAGGAGGAGGTACATTTATAAATGCATAACACAAGCTTTGAGTGTGAAAGGGCAAAATAGACAGAAATGGTTACTTTTTATATTATTAAAATGGTTGAGTAATGCATTTTTATCAAAAATATCAAAATATCAAAAATATGATGAATTAATACACTGCTGTTCTTACAATGTTTTTAAATATTTTTTAAGTCTTTTATGCTCAACAATGTATTTATTTGATCAGAAATGTAAAACAATAATACTGTGATAATTACAATAAATAAAATAAATGCAATTTGTTCTTATTATATTTCCAATTTGTTTCAATACTGAAAACATTTTTTTTATTTATTTGTTTTGGACAATATTTTTGTGGAAACAGGGATACATTTTTCGTCTTTTTTTTTTTTTTTTTTTAATTTCTTTTGAAAAATACCTTACTGACCCCATATTTTTCAGTAGCATATTTACTTTACTACACCCTCAAAAACTGTTTGACACCCTGAAAACATACATTCTGGCTACTCCACTTAAAAGGCTCAGAGGCCATCTTTGATTAAAAGTGTGATTGTTTTTTTGTCAACTTATAATATGCCATATATACCTGAAGGAATAATGTAACTGTCAGGATTCTGGACTGTTTGGGCCTGTTTACACCTGGTCACTTCATGCGTATTCAAAACGTTTCCATCTACACTTGGCCACATATATGTGTCTTCGCAAAACAGATATAAATCTGTTCTTAAATTCCCGCGCTATATGCAAATTTAACGGAGTTCACGTGAATGAAAGCAATACATAGGCGCTGGATTTTATTCATTATCAGCTAATTTCAATATCAGAGACCGCAACAAGAGAGAGTGCGACATCAGCACTGGAAAGATAGGTTAGTCTCACTACTTTTAATGAAGATGTTTTGTGTTGTGCGTCTGCGACTTATTTGCGTGTCAGCTTGCTGAAGAGATACTCGGTTCATCCGCGGTGACGCTTGTTGCATTAGCGCTGTCATATCTGACTATAACATGCCATATAGCCTATAAAACGCTCTCACACGTTTATTATTTAAATATTTTGGGAGGAGTAAAATTAGCATATGTGGTTTCAACAACCAGATGCATTTACACTTGTCCAGTTTCGTACTGGAATGGGGCCCAGACCACCTCCTGAAGTGGTTAGAGCGATCGGATTTATATCCGTCTCGAAAGCGTTTCGGAAGGCATTTACACCTGGTCTTTTCAGGATCGGATAGCTATCTGATCAGAAAAAACGCATGAAGTGACCAGGTGTAAACAGCCCCTTTGTGTCGTGTTTGGCCCCTGTTTCTGTTCCTGTTTGTCCTTATTTGGTCATGTTCCTGTCCTCGTTTATTTTGATTATTAGTTGATTCCCCGCACCTGTTTGTCCCTCGTTATCCTGTGCATTTAAGCCCCATTCTGTTCAGTCTGTGTTTGTCGGGTCTCTATCGTCTTGCTCGTGTGTCTCTGCTGTTTCCTTGTGGATTACCCCGTTGTTTTGGAATATATAAAGACTATTCCTTTGATCCTCGTCTCCGTCATCTCTCCTACACAGAGTGTAACAGTAACGTGGTACAATTATGATTAAATTAATACCTTTTCAGTATTGTTAAATAAGGTAAATTAAACGGGTCATATAATGCTACATGCACTTTTACAAGTTGTTTGAACTGAAATACACAACCACCCTATAATGATAAAAATCCACTCAGTGTATTTTTTTTTTTTTATCTACTAAAATCTTAACCCTTTTCTCAAATCAAGCCGATCTTAGTGTGACGTCACACAGACAGGCCCTTCCCACAATAGTTTGATTGACAGCAGCGTTTCAGCACAGACTGCACTGGTGTCTTACCTCAGACCCGCCCTGAGTGAGCTGTCATCAGTTGTTTCACCGCCGGAGCAGATGTAGACAAGAATGACTCTTAAGCGATTGAGGTGTTTTGTTGCTGGATGTAATAATGAACATAGCAGTAGTCATTTACTCCCGTCACCTGAGCGGCTGAAGAGGATTACGTTTGGTTCTGAAGGGAATGCGCCCTTGATCGACCTAAATGCATCTATGTTCGTGTGAATCATTCGTGATCCAGCTTCACCTACAGAAGTAGTGAGTACAAGGTTTTTTAAATGAATCTTTGCAAATGGCCTTTCCTAATAATGTGCTAATTAGCAAGTTTCACGATGATTGCAGCTAAAGTAAACAGTCCCTCAGAGTGGGGCGGGGTCAGCAGAGCTCAGCAACATTTAAAGGAAAATGACACAATACAGCTTGCTCTGAAAAGATCTGTTTTAGACAGGGTAAAAAAGGGTGTTTTTTACACTACCAATGAGAAATTTTAACCAAACTATGTTACAGACATTTCATTAAGACTCTAAAGAATAATATCAACTTGTGAAAAATGGGCATTATATATGACCCCTTTAAACACTCAATTTTTGTAAAATAGAAAAATATATAAATTTTAGCCATCTGTCAGAATTTGTTTTGACTATTCCATTTGAACAGCAGGTTCTTAGGGCGAATTCCGAACGGCTTCTTTGCGCCCTTGAAGGGCACTTCGGGAAGGGGACGGCATTTGTAGGGACGTTCCAAACGAAAGTGAACAACTTAATCCCTTCACGAAGGGCTCTTCCAGAAGTCCGTTAGCGAAGGGAACATGCGATGGTCACTTCACGGAGGTGATTTCCGTTTGTGATCATGTGATCTTCACTCAGGAGATCTTGCGATGCATTTTAAAGCAAAATTCAGGTTTATTTTGACTTTACATACAAATGTAAGTAGAATAAGCTAATTAAATTTGTCTTTATTTTCATGTAATACAAAATATTTTCGTCAGTGATAGAAATATGATTTAAGTTTGATTTTAGTTTGAAAAAGTTTAATAGTAAATAGTACACAATTAGACAGTATTTGAAATAAAAAAAAAATAACAATAAGAAGAAATATTTATTTGCAACAACTGTTGGAGCGCTGAATGCTGCACGCACGCGCAGCGTTGTCAAGGTAACATCTGGTCAGACATTCCCTTTGCCAAGGGAGTTCCGAACGCTTATACGAGACAGTAATGCCCTACACCCTTCAAAGAACTCACTTAAAAGGGCTCTGCCCTTCGAAAGGGAGTAGGGCATAGGGGTGCTCACTTCTGTTTGGAATTCGCCTTTATTCTAAATAGATTATGCTGTTGCTATCTCATTAGTTAGTCAGAGCAGGTGGTTGCATCACATGTAGAAAACTGTGAGTAATGCTGCATTCACGCCATGTCGTAGTTACATGTTACGTTCTCACAAGAGTGGAGAACATTGGTCAGGGACTGTTGGCTCCACGGAGCGTAGTTCAATAGACTGGTTAACAAACCATTGCAACAGCACCTTAGGGAGGAAAGCTGGATTGGGCCAAAGGGTAACCACTTAGTTTCCAAAGTTGCCACTTTCCAAAAGACCTTTTAATAAAGTTAAAACTTTCAAGGTCAAGATCACGAGTCGCACACCATTAACAGAAAGATTTCCATCGGTAGGCATAAAGCTTCCTTGTAGAAGCCGCCCTTGTATTACGAATAGTGTGAATGACCGAAGGCTCACAGTCTGCTAATAAGGAGTTGGTCCCAGAGGCCACACCCATAACTGCAGGCGGGCTGGATCTGGATGCCAAATACGACTGTCCAGTTGGGACAGCAAATCCCTCCTGACCAGAATCTGTCTCTGTTTGCCCACCAACAATGTTAGGAGCAAGGGAAACCATGGTTTGGACAGCCACCGTGGTGCTATCAGAACCCCTGAGTCTGCCCTGAGTAATTCTGTGAAGTGTCTCCCATAGCAGAGGAATTGGAGGGAAAGCATACAGAAGGCAGTCTGGCCAATCGTACGAAATTGCATCCTGTCCTAACGGACTGGATGCTTCCACCTGGGCAAACCACAACGGGCAGTGGGTTGTGTTCGAAGCAAACAGGTCTACTTCCACCATACCGAACTCCCGCCATAATGCCCTGAACTACATCCGGGTGTAGCCTCCACTCGCCTGCATGTATCCAATTCCTGGATAGAGCATCTGCAACCTGATTGACTACCCCTGGCAGATAAGCAGCCCTCAGCGACGCAAACCGTGGGAGTGAGCCGGAACAAACTCTCCAACTTCATAACCCCTTGGTGATTCAGATTGAAAACTGTTGACGTATTGTCTGATCGAATAAGCACATGGCGGCCTGCTAGAACCGGAAGGAAATGTCTCAAGGCCAGAAACACTGCATGCATCTCCAACAAGTTGATGAGGTCCATCGATTGGTCCCTTGACCATCTGCCACTGATACCTCTGTGGTTCCATACCACCCCCCAACCCATGAGGGATGCGTAGGTTGTTACAACTTCACGACGAGATGGGACAATTCCTAACGGCACACCTGCTGTCAAAAAGGTTAGGGAAGCCCACTTGCGGAGTACACGCACGCAACTGCAAGTCACTATAATCCACCGATGTCGATGGTGAGATGAATCCAACCGCAGAAGGTTGTTCCATACTTGCTGGGGTCGCAGATGGAGTAATCCCAGGGGAATTACGGAGGAGGCTGCTGTTAGCATCCCGACTAGCCTCAGGAACACTCCATACTGTAGAGTCACTCCCAGACGAAACTGGGCAAGGAGGTTTAGGATATCTGTCATCCGAGACTGAATTGATAGTCATCCCGATGAACGTGATGGATTGTGCAGGGGACAGAGAGCTCTTTGCCCTGTTCACTGAGAGACCCAACTTGACCACATGGTCTAGTAGTAGCTGTGTATTGTGCACAGATTGGGCCTTCGTCGGAGCACAAAGCAGCCAGTCGTCCAGATATGGTAGGATTGGCACTCCCTGGGCCCACAGGGAAGACAGGGCAGCCTTTATACATCTCATAAACACACAAGGGGCTAGTGAGAGGCCAAAGGGTAAAACTTTGAACTGATAACTCTTGTTCTTGAAACTGAGGCTAGAAGCGAAGAAACTTCCTGTGATACATGGCAATCGGAACATGGAAATATGCATCCGTCAGGTCTACACTCATGAACCAATCCCTTTCTGCAACTGACCGAAGAACATCGGTCACACGCATCATGCGAAACGGAAGCTTCTTTAGAAACTTGAGTCTTCTCAAATCTAGTCTCGTTTTGGAACCAGACTAGGAACCATCTCTTTTTGAACTAAGGGGTGAACCTTCTCTATTGCTCTCTTCTCCAACAAGGAAAGAATTTCCTTGAGAGAGAGAGAGAGAGAGAGAGATCTGCAGAACGTATCGGGTCTGTCACAACTGTTGGGATGAGACCCGAGAACTTGGGGGGCCGGCACGTAGCGTTTCTGGCCTTTTGAAGTTGTGGGGGGGCGTTGACATGGACCCCCCACGAGGGTGGCATATCTGGGCCTCATCAGAACCCGGAAACCTCTGTTGACCTTGAGGTCGGCTAGAAGGTTGTCGGAAACGTGGTTGTGCAGGTGTGTATCGGCGATAAGCAGGTGGTATAGGCATTCTAAAATTTGGGGTACGTTGCACCTGTGTTAGCTGTTCGGTAGTCGCAGACAGCTTCATGTGTTTTTCCAACACCTCTGATACGTCAGGACCAAAAAGATGTCCAAGAGACTTCCGGTTATGTCGGGTTGCTGAACGGCCGCGCTTTTCAACGCTCTCAGTTAATTCCCATAATTGCCAAGCCCTGATAACCAAAATCTTCGTTTTCTTCTTTGATATTTTCTCTGCAAAACACTAAGCATGTCTTCGCGACCGCAAAGGAAAAGAGATAAAAAGGATAATACGGATTCGGCTATGGATGACCTAGGATCCATGCCTGAAGCAGATACCGCACAAGTTGGCGCCTTTGCTAATTCCCGATAACAGCGTAATTCTTTCGGCTATAAACAGTCTGAAGAGTGAATTTTTGTCTCAATATAAGGATGTTCTGGCAGCAGTGAAAGAAGTTAGAGAGGATTTCTCTTCCTTTGCTGAAAGACTTACCGAAGCTGAGAACCGAATTGGCCAGACCGAAGACGACATAAGCGGCCTTCGAGAAAGGGTTTCCAAACTTGAAAAACCACATCGGACCTTGCCTCTGCTCTTGACTTGGCTGTGAAGCCGGCGCTCTAATATTCGCATTCTGGGTCTTCCAAACGGAGTTGAGGGAAATAATCCTGTTTCGTTTTTGGAAAACTGGCTCCCTCAGGTTCTGGGTGCGGACTCTTTCCCGGCGCCGGTGATCATTGAACGGGCACACAGTACTCTTTAAACTTACTACTATGTAAGCCGATAAGGTTGGTAATTTTGGATTTCACAGTCCACGAAGGGCTGGCTTTGATTTAGATAAAGAATGTTGAAATGGAGCTGTTAGGCTTTTATGTAAACTTATTTTCCTATGGTTAAACGGGCATAACATTTCAGAAATATTAGAGCATGTGCTTGTTTTCAAAGGATTTTTATGTTTTGGATACGGATTTTATTTTGTTTCTTAATTCAGCAACCTCATAGCGTTCCTATTAAAGGACCGTTAGAGTACTTAACTAGGGTAGTCATTGAAGTGATGTTCGCCATGCACTTTTTCAGTGTTAGTGCGTGTGCTTGGGGATTATTTTGTATTATAATGGTTCTGATGTGTTTTTTTTTTTTTGTTTGTTTTTTCCTCCTTCTTACCCTACTATATTATATATACGTATACTTGCACATGTCAATTTACTGGTACCTTTTCGCTCGACTCAAAACTACTTTAATTTTGTTGTAAATGACAATGGATTCTAGTTTTACACTAACATCGTGGAATGTTCGGGGGCTTTGCAATCTAATTAAATTGAAACAAGTGATGAATAGAGTTAACTATCTTTTTTGAAAAATATTGTTTCTGCAAGAAACTCATTTACTGCCGGATGAAGTCATTAAACTACATAGAAGATGGCCAGGCCAGGTTATAGCAGCATCATATGGTTCATATTCAAGAGGGGAAGCTGTGCTGATACATAAATCAGTACCATTTCATGTATTAAAAATTATTCATGACCCATCCAGTAGATATGTTATTATTACTGGTAGGATGGTCAACGAATATTGTAATCTTGTGAATGTTTATGGTCCGAATACAGATGAGCCATCATTTTTTCGTAATCTCTTCTTAATTTTGTCCTCTCTTCAGGGTAATTTAATAGTTGGGGGTGATTTTAATTGTACCCTAGATCCTAATTTAGACCGTTCCACAGGTATTGACGCTTCACACTCACAGACTAGGAATATAATTAATCAATACATAAAGGATCTTAATTTAGCTGATATCTGGAGGTTTCAAAATCCAACAAAGAAAGAATTTTCTTGCTACTCTTCATCTTTTCATACTTACTCCAGAATAGACTATTTTCTAATTTCAAAAGATCTGATTGATTGTATATCTAATTGTAAATATAGTAGCATTGTTTTATCTGATCATGCATCATTATCACTGAAATACACTCTCAGAAATATAAGTAAAAGCCCATCTAGATGGCGTCTAAACATAAAATGGTTACATAATCCTGAATTTCTTGATTTTGTAGGAAACCAAATTGATTTATTTTTTTAGTGTAATACAAATCAGACCTCCGCCTCAATAAGATGGGAGGCATTTAAGGCTTATATTAGGGGGCAAATGATCAGCTTTACCAGTTCTAAGACAAACAGATCCATCCTTAAAATGATAGAATTGGAACAAAATATTAAAGACTTAGAAGAAGAAATCCTCAGAAAAGATACTCCTGAACTGAGACAGGAACTTTTGTTACTTAAAGCAGAATTGAATGACATTTCTACTAATGAAGCTGTGGCTAATATAACTAGACTTAAACAAACATATTATGATCAAGGAGAAAAGGCCGGAAGGCTATTGGCTTGGTGTATCAAGGCTCAACAAAATGTAAATGTGATTAACGAAATAGAAATTATAGATGGTTTAAAGACAGTGATTCCCACTGAAATTAATAAGGCTTTTAGAAAATATTATGAATATCTTTATAAATCATCACCCCCACTGAATACCCATCTCTATAAAACATTTTTGGAAGAGATTCAGTTACCCTCCCTATCCGAGGAAAACTCTAAAGCACTGGATCAACCAATTGAAGAAGCAGACTTGACTGCAGCCATTAATTGTATGAGTAGTGGGAAAGCGCTGGGCCCTGATGGTCTACCCATAGACATCTATAAGATTTTTCACAACAGATTGATAACCCCAATGATTGATATGTTAAATGAATCATTCAATAATGAAGAACTCCCTTTCTCCATGCGTTCTGCCCTCATAACTTTAATTCTTAAGCCGGGAAAAGATCCTACAAAATGTGGTTCTTACAGACCCATTAGTCTTTTAAATTCAGACACTAAGATTATTGCTAAAGTTTTAGCTAGTAGACTTATATATAAATATTTACCATCATTGATTGATCCTGATCAAAACGGCTTTGTAAAAGGTAGTCAAGCTTTTCATAATATACGCACCGTGTTAAATGTCATACACTTCAAAAAAGAAGCCCCTGATACTGCTTTACTCTCCCTAGATGCCAAAAGGCTTTTGATAGGGTGGAGTGGGGTTATCTTTTTGATATCCTTTTCCACTTTGGTTTCGGTCCTTGTTTTCCCATGGCAGAAATATTGACTAATAATATAATCTCTAAATCATTTCAGCTTTCACGAGGCACGCGCCAGGGATGCCCCCTGTCACCGCTCCTTTTTACATTAGCTATTGAATCTTTGGCTAGTGCAGTACGAAGAAATATATATCAGGGATTACAATTGATGGTCTTGAAAATAAATTAGCTTTATATGCTGATGACATTATATTATTCCTATCCAATTTAAGTACATCTATACCATGTTTATTGAGCCTAATTAAAACATTTGGATCTTTTTCAGGCTATAAAATAAATGAGTCCAAATCTATGATTTTATTTCTTAAAGAATCGGAACGTCTTACACCTCCCATCCAAACCCCATTTAAAAATGCTCATGAAGGTTTTAAATATCTTGGCATTAATATCTCCCCAGACCTATATAATATGGCCTCCAGCAATTATAACTACATAACTAAGTTAGTCACCGAGTCAATTAACAAATGGCCACTTTTACCAATATCTCGGATTGGACGTATCAATATATTAAAAATGAATGTACTCCCCAAGTTCTTGTATTTATTTAAATCAATTCCCCTGCCTCCTCCACATAATTTTTTCTGTAATATGAGGAAGCTTTTCTCCAATTTCATTTGGGCAAATCGGCGTCCCAGATTGAGGCTCTCTCTTTTATATTTACCATATGAATGGGGAGGGTTGCAGTTGCCTAATCTTAAATGGTACTACTGGGCAGCTCAACTAAGAGCAGCAATGTTTTGGTTCACGAATAAAAATGTTATCCCTTGGGTACGGATTGAGGCCTGTACATCCAGGCAACTGCCGTTGAATCTGTATTTGTACTCAGCACCCCTGCCCAAATTGAAAAAAGCCACTTCCAATCCCTTTGTTAAAAATACTATTGTGGTATGGTATGAAGTCTTGAAACATCTGGGAGAGGTTCCACAGTTATCACAATTTACCCCTATTTGGGGTAACACTAACTTTACACCTGGGACACATGATGCTGGATTTAAAATTTGGGCATCAAAAGGTTTGAGTAAGGTGAGAGATTTACAGTGGGGCAAAAAAGTATTTAGTCAGCCACCAATTGTGCGAATTCTCCCACTTAAAAAGATGAGAGAGGCCTGTAATTTTCATCATAGGTATACCTCAACTATGAGAGACAAAATGAGAAAAAAAATCCAGAAAATCACATTGTAGGATTTTTAAAGAATTAATTGGTAAGTTCCTCTGTAAAATAAGTATTTGGTCACCTACAAACAAGCAAGATTTCTGGCTCTCACAGACCTGTAACTTCTTCTTTAAGAGGCTCCTCTGTCCTCCACTCGTTACCTGTATTAATGGCATCTGTTTGAACTCGTTATCAGTATAAAAGACACCTGTCCACAACCTCAAACAGTCCAACTCCAAACTCCACCATGGCCAAGACCAAAGAGCTGTCAAAGGACACCAGAAACAAAATTGTAGACCTGCACCAGGCTGGGAAGACTGAATATGCAATAGGTAAGCAGCTTGGTGTGAAGAAGTCAACTGTGGGAGCAATTATTAGAAAATGGAAGACATACAAGACTACTGATAATCTCCCTCGATCTGGGGCTCCACGCAAGATCTCAACCCATGGGGTCAAAATGATCACAAGAACTGTGAGCAAAAATCCCAGAACCACACGGGGGGACCTAGTGAATGACCTGCAGAGAGCTGGGACCAAAGTAACAAAGGCTACCATCAGTAACACACTGCGCTGCCAGGGACTCAAATCCTGCAGTGCCAGACGTGTCCCCCTGCTTAAGCCAGTACATGTCCGGGCCCGTCTGAAGTTTGCTAGAGAGCATTTGGATGATCCAGAAGAGGATTACAAGTTGAGTTTTTACTTTTTGGTAAAAACTCAACTTGTCGTGTTTGGAGGAGAAAGAATGCTGAGTTGCATCCAAAGAACACCATACCTACTGTGAAGCATGGGGGTGGAAACATCATGTTTTGGGGCTGTTTTTCTGCAAAGGGACCAGGATGACTGATCCGTGTAAACGAAAGAATGAATGGGGCCATGTATCTTGAGATTTTGAGTGAAAACCTCCTTCCATCAGCAAGGGCATTGAAGATGAAACGTGGCTGGGTCTTTCAGCATGACAATGATCCCAAACACACCGCCCAGGCAACGAAGGAGTGGCTTCGTAAGAAGCATTTCAAGGTCCTGGAGTGGCCTAGCCAGTCTCCAGATCTCAACCCCATCGAAAATCTTGAAAGTCCGTGTTACCCAGCGACAGCCCCAAAACATTACTGCTCTTAGAGGAGATCTGCATGGAGGAATGGGCCAAAATACCAGCAACAGTGTGTGAAAACCTTGTGAAGACTTACAGAAAATGTTTGACCTCTGTCATTGCCAACAAAGGGTATATAACAAAGTATTGAGATGAAATTTTGTTATTGACCAAATACTTATTTTCCACCATAATTTGCAAATAAATTCTTTAAAAATCCTACAATGTGATTTTCTGGATTTTTTTTTCCTCATTTTGTCTCTCATAGTTGAGGTATACCTATGATGAAAATTACAGGCCTCTCTCATCTTTTTAAGTGGGAGAACTTGCACAATTGGTGGCTGACTAAATACTTTTTTGCCCCACTGTATTTAATAATGAAACTATGCTCAGTTTTCAGGAATTAAGACAAAAGTTTGATTTACCTAAAACACATTTTTTAAAATATCTTCAAATTAGGAATTTTATTAATAAGACACAGCATCATTCTCCTCTCTTGCCAGATCTGTCCCCTTTAGAAAAAATAACTGTAAACCATTTTAATGGGGGTAGACAAAATTTCTTTATTTTATAGACTAATCTCTACTAATTGCAAGGAAAATACAGAAAATAAACGTTTGGCATGGTGTCAAGATATAAGTGAGAATATAACAGAAGATGAATGGCAGAGTATCTGTCTAAAGACCCATACCCAAACAATTAATACGAGGTTCAAACTTCTGCAATATAAATGGATTATGAGAGTATACATAACTCCGGAATTACTACATAAATTTAATCCCAACATTCCAGATCAATGCATAAAATGCAATCAAGAGATAGGAACTTTATATCATTGTTTATGGATGTGTCCCCTAGTTGAACATTTTTGGGAAAAAGTTTTAAACTTTTTATCCATGGTATTGAAACAAAATATTCCCAAATGTTTGGGAATATTCCCAAATTCCCACATTTTATACTGTGCATTGTTGCAATGTGCTAAATAAATATTGTTATATACTGTGGAACAGAGGGATCAGTCTCTACCGACTCCAAGGAGTTAGAAGTTGCCAAAATTAGTTGGCAGACAGTGTTCTCAGCTTGAGTAATGTAGGCAGTTGACTCATAAGCTTTCTTCAAAAGGGAATCTGTGCGGCCACACTGAGCACTAGGGCAGTGGACGTTTCCCCGCAGTGCTTCGTCCGGTGACACTACCAGTGCAGCAACTGGCTTTTCAATTTCAGGCACACTCCGCACACCAATGGACTGCGCTTCTGCCATTGAAGTTAGAGTGCGAGCAGTCTTGGATTGTCTTTTGGCCATACCTGGTCCTTTGAGGGCATTCGAAAACTCTGCCATGAAATCCTTGCATGCTGGCATAGCAAAGGAATCCACAGGTGAGGGTCTACAGAAAAACACATTAGACTGAACAGTATGTGCAGGACATTCGTCAAGGCCAAGATGAGCTACTGCCATCCGAAGCACTTCCAATGTGTCATCCACTGGATGTGGAGCATTCTCAGATGAATGAAGAGAGCCCTCACCAGAGCCACCAGCCACTGTAGACCCCACTGGCTTGTCATGGAGCTCAGGAACTTCAGTGGGAAGATGGTCTTGAAAATGTGTGTCAGAAGCACATGTAGACATAACGTCAAGGTGGGGGCTGTGAGAGTCATAAGGTGGAAACGTAGGTTCTTCACTCGATGAATGCGAGTTAATGTCCTCAGTGAAGGCCACAGGCACCTTCACCTTCGGTGGAGGCCACGTTCATCCCCATGAATAAACTTTCACCAAAAGAGGAGCCCCTTAAATGTGTGGTTTTTTTAGATGTTTAAGCCTTTATTTTGGGTAAGTGTCACTACTTATTGTAAAATTAAGAGATTAATGTTCAGACTTTTGCATATTATAACCTGGAACTTGGATGTGGTAAATAATTACATCAGATCCAAAAGATTTTAGCAACACAGCACAGATGCTATAGAACATGGTTAGCTGACTAGCTTTATAAGATTGTGTGCTACGCTAATATATTACTTCACAGGCATTACTGGCTTGTACTTTAACATCCATAATATTATAAATTGACAGTTTATTGCTGGTCTGTCGTTTTACAGTGCTGTAATTTTTAAAGATTTCATATTATTTTAAGGTGAGCTTAAAGGGTACACGACTATGAAAATCACACAGCTTCAGTGTGACATCAATAAGAAAAAGCAGAATTTCATAGATATCATAGTGTCTATGTAAATACTTCATAAACGGACTTTAAATATTAACTGATGGTTGTCACTTTAACTTAAGTTAATCGATTTTCTATGGATTCTGTCGACTCAAATCTGCAGACTGGCTCTGATCTTTGACAACTAGCATCAACTTCTCCAGACTGTAAATCTGTGGAAAATCGGGGCAAATATCATGTAGTGTATTCCAGCCATAAGAGACTATAGATAAGTTGACATCCATTTAAAAAGAGGTTTCATAATGAGGCTAGTTTCTGTGTTCATTCCCATGAATTAAATGTTCATTATTGGTTTGTTTTATTTGATTTTTGAATGTGTTACTTAGCTGAACGTGGACTGAACGTGTGCTTAATGGGTACAAAAATGTACCCATTAAGCACAGCCAGACTTTTTGAATTTAATGATGTATATCTTAATTGAAATGCTTTTGTCATTTAAAATAAAATTTTTGAGTGAGAGATTAATATTTTATTTTAACATAACTTTTTGCACTGAAACCAATATCTTGTGCACTAAAAATGTCTCAATGTAGATTTTGGTGAGCTTAATATGTACGTTTACCCTATAGGGGCATTCACTACAAACATCATTTATTTTCAACCTTAAGCATACACTATTTTCTGGCTAAAGTGAAACTAAAATTAGCCTGTGTGAAATGCGCTAGGCTGTACTGTACTTGTCCCTCTCATTCTGTACCAGTACAAATACGTGCACGCGTTGCACGTTTTGCTTGCTTCATAAGTGTTCCTGCATTAGGCTATATGAGTGGCTTTGGAATATAAATCGCAGCACATTTCGGATGAAAAAACGCGACTTCTATTTCTGTAAATATCACAGTTAGGAGATTTCTAACGACCGGGTCCCTGCATTATTACAGAAAAACGTGTGATTACAGTACTAAGCTGCTGCAATGGAGTAGCTCTAATTCTATTAAATAAAAGATGATGTATCATAGAGCAAAAAAAAAAAAAAAAAATGAACAGTGAAAGTAACAAAAACTTGTAAAATACATTTTAATGGGCATAATTAAGTGTGAAACTAACCGAAGGATATAGCTACAGTCAAACCAAAAACTATTCAGACACCACATATCATTTTTTATCTTTTTTTGAGTGCAGCACACTATAGTTCATTTATGTAAGTGAGGATAGCAAAATAAAGTAAACTGTGACATATTATAACCAAAAATTCATCATACAGTGGACTACCAGTAAAATTGATACAAATTTGGGACCAAAAATTATTCACACCAAGTCTGGGAAAAAAATTAAATAAAAATAAAACTGAAGTTCAGGTTTGCATGAACCTGGTTGACAGCATGCCCAGGAGACTACAGGCTGTCATTAAGGCTAAGGGTTGCCTGACTAAGCATCGATAGTTGTGTAAATATTGTCATAGTAACAGCTGTCTGAATAATTTTTGGTTGATTGTAATCCATCACATACATTTCTATCAAAGTTATCTGACATTATCAAGCTGAATTTGTTCTGACACAGTTTAACTCTGAGTTCTTGTCATATTTTATTACCATTTTCTAAACTATAGCGAATAAACTGTGATAATGTTTATGTTATTATTATTAAATGTTGAAGGTGTCTGCATAAATTGACTGTATCTATTTGATAAATGAAGTTAACCAACTAACATTATACATACTCTTTTGGTTTCTGTACCCAATATTTAAAAAATTTACAAATGCAATGAAAATATCAGTATCGGTACTCGGTATCAGCAAGTACCAAAGATAAAAGTATCATTAGTAATTCATTAGTAATTCATTCTAATGAATGTTATGTATTTGTTTGTTTTTGGTTCTTTCAGAGTTACATAGTGTATGTGTGCTGATCGATGAGTAAACACTGGGTTGCTGCAGTCCTTCAAAAACAGTACTGGATTAAGTCCATAGGTCATAGGTTTCTGATGACCAAAAGTACAGATCTGGTGTTCTGCTTTAATTATTAACTTTTAGTGGTAGTTCATGAAAATTTTATTGAAAAGTTTGACAAATTTATTTTTCTAACAAATATTATTATGAAAATACTTTTTAGTTCACTGTCTTTGCACTACGTAATCATATAGTCTCAGTAAGGGAATAAAATGTCTTGTAAAAGCTAAGTACTGGCCCATATTTAGAGTTCAAAAGTTAATCCCAACCTACTTGTGTTTCCATCCTCTTGGTTCAGACTTTCATGTTAATCAGTGTTCTGTCTGCCAAAGTTAGTTGGCTAAAAGCACCAAAGCAGTCCACTGTGCTGTGACCTAAATTTGTCTAAACCTTCAGAAAAGGTAAACGGGTCTCTTGTTTTTGATTTCAAAGTAGAATTGTTACATATAATACTATGTAATTATAATATTTAACCTAAATTTGTAAAATCAGGTGTGTAAACCTTCATATTCTGATTCTGTTTTAATGCAGGTCATTTGTTTAATGCTTTTGAGCACTTATCTGTAGGGTTGCAAAGGGGTGGAAAATATCCGGAAACTTTCCAAAAATCCCTGGAATATTCAAAAAAATCCTGGAAAGTTTCCAAAATTTCTGGAATATTTCCAAAATTTACTGGAAATTTTCCACCTTTTTGCAACCCTACTTATCTGCAATATCATGTGAAAATGTTAACATTTTTCTAAAGCAAATTTTTAAATGCAGTTTTTAAATGCATTTTTTCCACATTCACTAATGTAAAAATGCCTTGAGAAATATCAAGAAAATATATTATATTGATTTATTTGTATTTTATATTCATTGACATTGAAAGTAAATAATCTAAATATTAATCTAATTGATGTTCATAATTCTCTTTATATATTGGTGCAAGAATGCGAACTCAGTGATAAAATGATATTAATGCTGATATAATGTCAGTTGTGCATATATTGATGTCATGATGATGTGTGTGGGTTTATTTTATTTTCTTACTTTTTTTCAGTGAAGGAGTCTGTGTAGAAATGACTATGGTCTGTTTGAGTGATTTTGAGGAATATGCCAAGCAGCACCTCTCAAAGTCTACATGGGACTATTATGAGGCTGGAGCTGATGAATGTTGCACCAGAGATGACAACTTGCTGGCCTATAAACGGTACTATACTGCTGTTAAAGGGATAGTTCACCCAAAAATTAAAATTCTGTCATTAATTACTCACCCTCATGTCGTTCCAAACCCATAAGACCTTCATTCATCTTCGGAACACAAATAACGATATTTCCGATGGAATTCGAGAGCTTTCTGACCCTGAATAGACAGCAACAAGGCGCAGCACATCCAGGTTCTGTGTCAGAACGCCGGCTCCATTGTCCGCAGCACCTCATGGGTGGTGCAGTTAATGCCGAGTTCACACTGCACGATTTTTCACTCGCCGACAAATGCCCGAAATCAGAGACAAATCGGTGCTCGTTCACGCGAGTGTGAATTATCAAAGATGCGATCTGAGAGAATCGCCGACGCCCGCAAAATATTTGGCATGCTAAATAGGCTATCTGGAGCTGTCGGGCGATTCACAATCACGCTGTGTGCAATAATTTCTGACTGAAAACTACATCGGTGATGACCTTCAGCCAATGAGAGACCGAGAGACCAAGATACAGGGCAGAGGGAAATTTGGGGAGGAGTTATAGACCAGAATTAGTGTTGTCAAAAGACCCGGTACTTCGGTACCAAATCGGTACTAAAAAAATGATAACGTCAAGGTACCAGATTTTTTTTTAAGCTACCGGTGGTACCGAGCACCCGGTCAACCCGGTTCTTGACGCGTACGGGCCTATGATTTCCACGATGCAGAAAACGCGGACGGAACCTCGGAATCCAGTTAAAAAAACGGAATTTACAGTTTAACAAGGAATGCCACGGAATTTGTCAAAGTTTGGATGAATTAATCAAAAGTAGGTCATTACACTTAAATCAAATCGCGACACTGACTAGTATCTGTAAATATTAAGCCGCAAAAGTCGATTCAGATATGAATCCCGCATGTTCTGCGGGTCTCTGTGTGAATGAATGAATGACAGAGACGCGCGTCTTTTTTTACTACACACACTGAAGCGCGCGTGACGCTCGCGGTGATTTCAGCATCTGCCGTCTCAATGAGGACATAAAAACATAAACAACATCTACAGAACTGCTCTGAAAGACACTTCACGAGCATTTTACCGTTTCATTTGAGTAAAACCAGTGTCATATCATATAGCTACACACAGAAATTTAAAGGTATTCACGGCAACCCGTCAAAATAAAAGTTTGTCTTAAAGACATTGTGCCAGAAATATATTACTATTATTTAGTAGAATGTATGTGATACTATTACTACTGTTGAAAAAAATTAATATTTATTTTTAAAGAAATAATCACACAATATTTCTTCCATATTTTAATTTGAATAGTAAATCCCCTTTATTTACCAAAAAATAAATAAAATGTTTAAATTTCATTTATTTGGGTGAAACTTTACTGTTTACTGTTTTTCATACTTTTATTACTTGTGGAAAAACTTGAAACAATTTAAATAAGTATAAAGAATGGCATTGATTTCTGTACATTTTATTTTTGTTTGACTTTATTAAAAATAGTGTGTTTTTTAATTAGCATGTGGTACCGAAATTGGTACCGAGAACCGTGGATTTTCACTGGTATCGGTACCAAATACTGAAATTTTGGTACCGTGACAACACTAACCAGAATATCAGTATTTTAATAGATACAATTATATCATACAGAAACAAGCACAAACATTTGCTTGACCAGCCGCAACATCAACATTTACTGCAAAATTATTATTTACCTCTCTTTGCAGAACACACAATCCCTGTTCTCTGCATCTCCCTCCTGTATAATCTGTTCTTCTTTTTGTAGCTGGAAATTTGCACACAGACAATTTTCGGGCTATATATTTTTTTAATACTTCCAGTCTTGCTCGAGAACTCCGGGCTGACGCACGCGGGTTCTCGAGTTATTTCCTTATCACTTCTCGTGTGTGTTTTGTTGTGAAACGTAGTTTGCGGATTAGACAGAGTTTTAGGCGATTCTTCCTATTGTGAAATCGTGCAATGTGAAAGCCCCTGTCGCCGATCCATCGTGCAGTGTGAACTTGGCATAGAGAAATAATTGTTGAATAAAGTCATTATTTTTGTTATAAAGTCGTTATTTTTTGAATAACGGCATTATAAATAAACGGCGTTACTAACGGCGTTATTTTTTTAAGTAAGGAGTAATCAAACGAATTACCGTTTGCCCCATTACAACGCCGTTACCGTTACTGACAATAAAATGTGGCGTTACTATATTATATTATTAGAATTTAATTTTTCAGTTCATCTGAATGGATGCGCAGTGTAGCTGTATTTGACGTCCCATAAACAGTGTCAAGGCGCACGACTCGCCGTCGCTTTCTCTCACATACACCACGCAAAGAAAGATACAGAGCAAGAGAGTCTTTCATAACGTGCACAATTGACCTATCGGTAAGCCCCTCCCCTCGAACGCAGACTAGCCAATGGCAGTTGAGTATCAGTTGCAGGGGGAGCGGAACTCGGACATCTTTAGGTTTCAGCGCCATAGAGAAACACTGGAAGATCCGAAGCTCGCATCAGTTTTATGGGGTTTATGCTTCAAAAATGGGAAAACGATGTGTCTGGGGTACTTGTAACACTGATTCCAGGTATCCTGAGAAGATGGGCGATATAATTTATTTTATTACATTTCCTGAATCCAAACAAAACAGAGCAAAATGTCCCTAAGTATTCATACAAATGAAGACAAAAACGTTCATTTTCTGGTTGTCACACACTCATAAAGTTACAGTTTTCATCTGCTCAAGCAGAACGTTAATGTTATTGTGCTTTAGCAAGGTATCTCTGGCTAAAACTAGCTAACGTTAAAGTTAGTGAGTCCATGCTAATATACAAACCTAAATAGGGACTGTTCTCGCGTCTTGTACAGTGTAGGTCAAAAACACATAAACGAAGGTCTACATTTCAGTGCCTCTCCATATTAAACTGGTTAAATGTACATTAATTTAATCGTTCCCTGCGATGTTGATCCTGCATGTCATCCGCGATCGTTAGGACCGACCATAATATGAGACTTCTCCCGCTTGCATTGTGATCTGTAAACCCTTGCTTTGAGTTACCCACCGTATTTATTTTTAAATATGTTATAAATCCCTCCATGGAATATTTAATTCCCATTTGGTGGCCTTCTGTGTCCAAAATTGTGCAAAAACATTGTGGGACAAGGTTTTCACACTGTAGCTGTCATTGAAAGACAGCGAGCAACTCCGTTTGTTTGTCCGAGGGAGCAACAGTAACTAAGGGGGGCGGGGCTTACCGATAGGTCAATTGAAGCGCTACATGTAAATGATATTCTTTGTTGTATTTTCATGTCAAAATAACGGAGTTCCTTTGGAATTCTTCTGCTTTTAAGAACTGCCGGTTTCTCTGGTAGTGGGCGGAGCTAATGCGCAAACGACAATCTCATTGGCTGGCGCTCACCTATTATCGTCCCTATTTTGATTTCAGCAAATCAATTCGCGCGAACGCAGACAACTTGATTAATATTCATGAACCCAGCAGCTTATTAATCCTTAGTGCGTTTTATATTGATGACAAATATGCATTCATACTTGGTTATTCTAATTACTAAAGTTCTATCATCATATAATATTAAATTATCATAATATTATATTATAATGCTTGACTGACTGGTACTAAGTGTCAGTAGATAAATAGTGTAGATTAATGTACAATGTTTTATAATAATAATTTATTCTTTTTAGTGTCCATTTCATTAATTTAACATATTTAATATTGGGGACATCCAAAGTTATTTGACATTTGAACATTTTTTAAAAAGTAACGCAATAGTTACTTTCCCTGGTAATTAGTTACTTTTATAATGATGTAACTCAGTTACTAACTCAGTTACTATTTGTGAGAAGTAACTAGTAACTATAACTAATTACTTTTTTAAAGTAACGTGCCCAACACTGCTGATGTCACATGGGCTGTTTTAAAGGGGTCACTTTTACAAGTTGTTTGAACTGAAATGTGCGCTGGCAGTGTGTGTACACAACCATCCTATAATGATAAAAATCCACCCAAGTGTTTTTTTTTTTTTTTAATCTACTAAAATATTTACCCCTTTCTAAAATCGAGCCGATCTTAGTGTGACGTCACACAGACAGGCCCTTCCCACAATAGTTTGATTGACAGCAGCGTTTCAGCACAGACTGCACTGGTGTCTTACCTCAGACCCGCCCTGAGTGAGCTGTCATCAGTTGTTTCACCGCCGGAGCAGATGTAGACAAGAATGACTCTTAAGCGATTGAGGTGTTTTGTTGCTGGATGTAATAATGAACATAGCAGTAGTCATTTACTCCCGTCATCTGAGCCGCTGAAGAGGATTAGGTTTGGTTCTGAAGGGAATGCGCCCTCCATCTACCTAAATGCATCTATGTTCGCGCGAATCGTTCGTGATCCAGCTTCACCTCCAGTAGAAGTGAGTACAAGGTTTTTTAAATGAATCTTTGCAAATTGCCTTTCCTAATAATGTGCTAATTAGCAAGTTTCAAGATGAATGCAGCTAAAGTAAACAGTCCCTCAGACAGCGGCTTGGAAGAGAGGGGCGGGGTCAGAAGAGCTCATACAGATTTAAAGGAGAATGACACAATACGGATGGCTCTGACCAGAGCTTTTTTTGACAGGGTAAAAAATGTGTTTTTTACACTATCAATGAAAATTTTTAACCAAACTATGTTACAGAGTTTTCATTAAGACCCTAAAGAATAATATCAACTTGTGGAAAATGGGCATTATATGACCCCTTTAATGATGTACTACCTTTCTGGGCCTTGAACGTTGTAGTTGCGTTGCTGTCTATAGAGGGTCCGAAAGTTCTCAGATTTCACCAATAATATCATAATTTGTGTTCTGAAGATGAACGAAGGTCTTACAGGTTTGGAACAACATGAAGGTGAGTGACTACTGAATGTTCATTTTTGGATGAACTATCTCTTTAAATTTGTATTACTCTATATGTGTATAACCCTATACAATTTTATGGTCCATGCTTATGAGTAATCTAAACTAACTAAACTAATCTCATACAATAATGTCATCTCTTTCAGGATCCGCTTGAGGCCGCGGATTTTACGTGATGTGTCGATCAATGACACTCGGACCTCTGTGCTGGGAATGGAGATAAACTTCCCTGTGGGAATTGCTCCCACAGCTTTCCACTGCCTTGCGTGGCATGAGGGAGAAGTGGCCACTGCTAGAGGTGAGTGTGTGATGAAGTTACTGGGTTTCATTACTTCTTGTGTTATGCAGCACTTTGGCCACTAGATGGAAACTTGTTTGAAGCTACTAGTTTTACTTTTTTTGCATCTTATCTCTCCATTCTTCTTTCATTTCCCAGCCACTGAGGCAATGAGCACCTGTTACATAGCCAGCACATACTCCACATGTTCAGTGGAGGAGATTGCTGCAGCAGCGCCCAGCGGGTACCGTTGGTTCCAGCTGTACTTGTACCGGAACCGTAAGCTCTCAGAGCAGATTGTGCACAGGGTGGAGGCACTTGGCTACAAAGCTCTGGTGTTCACAGTGGATGTGCCCTACACTGGCAAACGCCGCAACGACATACGCAACCAGTTTAAGCTCCCACCTCACCTAAAGGTCAAGAACTTTGAGACAATGTTCCAGGTAGGGCAGTTATTTATTTTTTATTTTTTTTAATATTTGAACATTTAAAATTTATAATACAGTAAAGCAAGGGTTTTTAGGCCACCAAGGAAATTTGAGAGAAAATAAAAAGATTATGGAAAATATTTTTAAGGCTGTCCCCACATAGCAATTTTTCTCTGGCCCAGCTCCGGCCCACACAATCAGCTTTTGCTTGGCCCACATACCACAATGAATTACAGTCCTAGTGTGTACCAGAAATTGCTATGTGGGCCGGAGCTGGGCCAGAGAAAAATTTCTATGTGGGACCATACCTGTATGACCATAGCTGGCCCTATACGCTGGACCAGATGGGTTCCACATGTCAGCCTCAACAAAACCATAACCAAGCCACTTGATACACACCCCTCCCAGATGAATAGTCACAACAATGACAATATTCTGAACAAATATTTAATTATGTTTAATCAGCAAATCAAGTTGAATGAATCTCACACCTAACATACAGCATTATGGTCAGTTCACACTTTCACAAAAACTATTAAAAAAACAATAAAAAAAAAAAAACATGCTTATTTGTTTTGCTTGGTCAGTGTGTTCACCTTGTTGGAGTATGGCAGTGTGAATTGGCTTTTAGGTGCTTTGGAAAACAAAACAAAAAACAGAAAAAGAAATACATATTTGTTTAATGTTCACGAAATTAACAAAATTCTTAAAGGGGTGGTTTACTGCTTTTTTTCTTTGCTTGATTGTGTTTATGGGGTGCAATATAACATGTCTTCGTGTTTCGTTTGTTAAAAAACGCCTTATTTTTAATATATTTCACCTTTATTGTAAGCCTCCTCTGTCATTTGAACGACCGGTTGACTTCCTGATTCTATGAAACCACTCCCTCAGAAACAGGCAATGGGCTCAGATTGGTTAGTTGGGCCGGTGTGTTGTGATTGGCTAAACTGCTACTTGGCTAAACTTCGACACATTGTCCGGAAACTTCACGCCCATTACCTTTACGGGCGACAGTTGCATGTGCTGCGGTCAAATGTAAATAATGGTGTCAATATTAGTCAATATCAGTTTGAGCCAGAATCAGACCCAGAAAGCGGTAATGAAGAGAGTCGAGCAGAACTTCCGCAAGCACGGCTCTTACAAAACGTTTCTGAATGGAAGTTTGCTGTTGTGATTACATATAATTGTTTGAAGTTTGTACACGTTTGTCTTATACACACAAAATAGCATTGAACTAACTGGCCACTATAACCAAACAGCGTTGGCTTGTGTTTACGTTCTTGATCAAATCGAAAAATTACGTCATAAAGTATACATGGAAAATACATTTACAAAATTAGTACATAATTACAAATTCGGGTCCAAAATGTTTGTACGCGTTTGTCATAGACACACGAAATAGCAATTAACTAACTGGCTAAAGCCAGCGTTGGCGTTTGTTTACGTCCTTGATAAAACTAAAACATTACGTCTGAATTTATACATGCAAATACATTTAAAATTATGAAATCTTACTTACAGGTTGTGGCTCTACAACTGCTGCCTCTGGTTTTAAAGTTGGAACCGCTCCATGTTTTAGTAAGTTTCTGTGTGAATCCGGCATTGAACTTGTGTAGATTCTGGAAGCTGTCTTCCGTAAAATGCGCAGCACAGAGAGCTAAATTAGGATTGTAATTGTCAGGAACATAATCAAACATAAATTTTAACCATTGTTGACGAACTACAGCGTCCGTAGGAAGCCCGAACACAGAAGACCTGACAGCTGGGTGAAAATAACACCGTTTCGACAGCATGCCTACAACTCTCCACTATAACTCTTCCTCTTCGACAAAGCCGCAGAACATGGCCTTGCCCCCTCTTTGGCATGTTCCAGAGGGAGGGGTTGATGCAAATTTATGGTTTTTTTACGTATGCAACCCGGGAAGTATCTCGTTGTAGTCCCATATGAGTCGTTTTTGTAGGCATTAAACTTCCTGATTTTTAAAAGACGATACCTCCGCTTACGTTGAACTTTCAGCGCAGCAACTTTGCGGATACTGTTCATGCACCAACAGCAACATTACACACTATTTAAAATGAAAAAAGTGAAATCGCAGTAAACCACCCCTTTAAATAAGGTAGTTTCTCTATTTTTGAAATAATCAAGTGTTCATGTCCCTGAATAATATCTGCATGAACCCAAGTCTGAAGAGTACACATAATATCTAGTAGACAGCAATCCTTGTGAGTGAGAAGTCTAGTATGGAGGCTGGATCTCGAACTGACTTCTGTCCAGGTTATCAGTCTTCACGAACTGCCCTGAAATACAATTCAAACAAACAATGCTCATTTTGACCTCGGTGGTGAAGTGTGCAGAAAATTCTGCTGGACTGAAATTTAGTCTTTGGTGAACAGTCTTCAAGAGTGCAAATAATATTTTAAGTTTTAAGTACCTTTCAGGCTCGCGTGAGGTTTCCACAAGCAACAAAGTCTGCTTGAACAAAAACTTCACTACATTTAAAGTTTAGAAAATAATATACATACAGACCGTTACAGTTTGAAGTGAGGTGCGTTCACAATATTCTGGTTCTGTCTTACCGTTGTTAATTTTAATTTCAAATAACTTTTTTATTATCATCTGTGAATTTCTAATATTATATCATATTCTAATATTTTGAGATACTGATTTTTGACTTTCATGAGCTGTAAGCTCTAATCATCAAAATTAAAAGAAATAAACATTTGAAATATATCAGTCTGTGTGTAATGAATGAATATAATATACAAGTTTCACTTTTTGAATGGAATTAGTGAAATAAATCAACTTTTTGATGATATTCTAATTATATGACCAGCACCTGTATGTGAATATATTACCTTTCTGTATGGGAAAACATTGGTATTTTAGTCAAAAATATTTGAAATGGATTTTAAATGTGGGTCAAGATCGGCAATACTTATATGGCCCACATATCTACATTTGACCTCTGGCCCATGTCTTCTGTGCCGTCTTAAACCCGGTACCACCTCTGCCAAACCCGGGCCATGTTTGGCCCACATGCTGTATGCCAGTGCCAGATGAATGGCAGATGAATATATATACAGTGAGGAAAATAAGTATTTGAACACCCTGCTATTTTGCAAGTTCTCCCACTTAGAAATCATGGAGGGGTCTGAAATTGTCATCGTAGGTGCATGTCCACTGTGAGACATAATCTAAAAAAAAAAATCCAGAAATCACAATGTATGATTTTTTAACTATTTATTTGTATGATACAGCTGCAAATAAGTATTTGAACACCTGAGAAAATCAATGTTAATATTTGGTACAGTAGCCTTTGTTTGCAATTACAGAGGTCAAACGTTTCCTGTAGTTTTTCACCAGGTTTGCACACACTGCAGGAGGGATTTTGGCCCACTCCTCCACACAGATCTTCTCTAGATCAGTCAGGTTTCTGGCCTGTCGCTGAGAAACACGGAGTTTGAGCTCCCTCCAAAGATTCTCTATTGGGTTTAGATCTGGAGACTGGCTAGGCCACGCCAGAACCTTGATATGCTTCTTACAGAGCCACTCCTTGGTTATCCTGGCTGTGTGCTTGGTCATTGTCATGTTGGAAGACCCAGCCTCGACCCATCTTCAATGCTCTAACTGAGGGAAGGAGGTTGTTCCCCAAAATCTCGCAATACATGGCCCCGGTCATCCTCTCCTTAATACAGTGCAGTCGCCCTGTCCCATGTGCAGAAAAACACCCCAAAGATGATGCTACCACCCCATGCTTCACAGTAGGGATGGTGTTCTTGGGATGGTACTCATCATTCTTCTTCCTCCAAACACGTTTAGTGGAATTATGACCAAAAAGTTCTATTTTGGTCTCATCCGACCACATGACTTTCTCCCATGACTCCTCTGGATCATCCAAATGGTCATTGGCAAACTTAAGTCGGGCCTGGACATGTGCTGGTTTAAGCAGGGGAACCTTCCGTGCCATGCATGATTTCAGGCTCTTTTCAGGTCATTCACCAGCTCCTCCCGTGTAGTTCTGGGCTGATTTCTCACCTTTCTTAGGATCATTGAGACCCCACGAGGTGAGATCTTGCATGGAGCCCCAGTCCGAGGGAGATTGACAGTCATGTTTAGCTTCTTCCATTTTCTAATGATTGCTCCAACAGTGGACCTTTTTTCACCAAGCTGCTTGGCAATTTCCCCGTAGCCCTTTCCAGCCTTGTGGAGGTGTACAATTTTGTCTCTAGTGTCTTTGGACAGCTCTTTGGTCTTGGCCATGTTAGTAGTTGGATTCTTACTGATTGTATGGGGTGGACAGGTGTCTTTATGCAGCTAACGACCTCAAACAGGTGCATCTAATTTAGGATAATAAATGGAGTGGAGGTGGACATTTTAAAGGCAGACTAACAGGTCTTTGAGGGTCAGAATTCTAGCTGATAGACAGGTGTTCAAATACTTATTTGCAGCTGTATCGTACAAATAAATAGTTAAAAAATCATACATTGTGATTTCTGGATTTTTTTTTTTTAGATTATGTCTCTCACAGTGGACATGCACCTACGATGACAATTTCAGAGAACTTGCAAAATAGCAGGGTGTTCAAATACTTATTTTCCTCACTGTATATATAAAACAACAGAATATACTATTCTATAATATACTATATAATATCATATATTATATAATATCATATGAGGCATGAATATAATTTCGCATACAAGTAACACACAACATGAGCTTTATGTTATGCATTTTAAAAATATATTTTAGACGCAAAAGTATAAATTGGGCATAAAATGTGCAGTTTTATCACAAAGCACAATGCCACAGATGTCGCAAGTTTTGAGGGAGCATGCAATTGGCATGCTGACTGCAGCAATGCCCACCAGAGCTGTTGCCCGTGAATTGAATGTTCATTTCTCTACCATAAGCCGTCTCCAAAGGCATTTCAGAGAATTTGGCAATTTGGCATCCAACCGGCCTCACAACCGCAGACCACGTGTAACCACACCAGCCCAGGACCTCCACATCTAGCATCTTCACCTCCAAGATCGTCTGAGCCACCCGGGCAGCTGCTGCAACAATCGGTTTGCATAACCAAAGAATTTCTGCACAAACTGTCAGAAACCGTCTCAGGGAAGCTCATCTGCATGCTCGTCGTCCTCATCGGGGTCTCGACCTGACTGCAGTTCGTCATCGTAACCAACTTGAGTGGGCAAATGCTCACATTCAATGGCGTCTGGCACTTTGGAGAGGTGTTCTCTTCACGGATGAATCCCGGTTTTCACTGTACAGGGCAGATGGTAGACAGCGTGTATGGCATCGTGTGGGTGAGCGGTTTGCTGATGTCAACGTTGTGGATCGAGTGGCCCATGGTGGCGGTGGGGTTATGGTATGGGCAGGTGTATGTTATGGACAACGAACACAGGTGCATTTTATTGATGGCATTTTGAATGCACAGAGATACCGTGACGAGATCCTGAGGCCCATTGTTGCGCCATTCATCCACGACCATCACCTCATGTTGCAGCATGATAATGCACGGCCCCATGTTGCAAGGATCTGTACACAATTCCTGGAAGCTGAAAACATCCCAGTTCTTGCATGGCCAGCATACTCACCGGACACGTCACCCATTGAGCATGTTTGGGATGCTCTGGATCGGCGTATACGACAGCGTGTTCCAGTTCCTGCCAATATCCAGCAACTTCGCACAGCCATTGAAGAGGAGTGGACCAACATTACACAGGCAACAAACAACAACCTGATCAACTCTATGCGAAGGAGATGTGTTGCACTGCATGAGGCAAATGGTGGTCACATCAGATACTGACTGGTTTTCGGACCCCCATTAGTGTGCTCACTAACACAGATTTAGACAGATTTGTGAACAGTATTTGAGAGAAATAGGTGTACATAGAAAAAGTCTTAGATCTTTGAGTTCAGCTCATGAAAAATGGGGGCAAAAACAAAAGTGTTGCGTTTATAATTTTATTCAGTGTAATATGACTTCATATAATGAATAAGAATTTGTAATTCTTACTTTATAACTGGGATTTTATATATGAAAATATCTCAAAAGGGGGTCATCACATTTTGAGAGGTTACAATCATAAAATTTGAAATAAGCAGTAGATACGGAAGGCCACGAAAAAACAGAGAGAGGTAGTGGGAAATGTTGCACGCTGAATTCAAACTTACGCTGTTTGTATGAGAACTATGGCTTACCAAGTTTAAGCATACAGTATCTTGTTATGCAATGTCTGTTTGTATGAATCCCTCTTTGCTCCCTCTACAGGATCAGGCAGGATCCCAGGAGGACTACGGGATCCCTGCTAACACACTGGACCCGTCAATCAGCTGGAAGGATGTGTCCTGGCTTCAGTCTCTATCACGGCTGCCTATAATCATCAAGGGGATCCTTACTAAAGAGGATGCAGAGCTGGCCATAGAGCATGGCGTCCAAGGGATAATTGTGTCTAATCATGGGGGCCGGCAACTGGATGGAGGGCCAGCAACAGTAAGGCAATCTATCCATGTCTCGGTTGTTTAAACCTGATTCCCACCGTTCAGACAGTTACACCTTGACCTTACATGTCACACAGATAGATTGTCTGCCTGAGATAGTGGATGCAGTGCAGGGCCGTGTCGAGGTCTACATGGACGGAGGGATCCGCACGGGCAGTGATGTGCTGAAGGCCATAGCCTTGGGAGCCAAATGTGTGTTTATTGGCAGACCAGCAATCTGGGGCCTTGCATACAAGGTAACTGTGTGGAAAGCAGTGTTTCTAATGCTTGAAAATCTATTTAAGCTTGTACTGAATTTTCCATTAACAAATTGTCAGATACTCGCGTGATATTTGGTGCAGATAAGGTGTTCATATACAGTATGTTTTGATCAGGGGGAGGAAGGAGTCAAAGAGGTCTTACAGATTCTACACGATGAGTTTCGTTTATCCATGGCGCTGTCAGGTCAGTCTGTTATGTAAAATGTAATGTGCCATGTGTCGCACAACAAAAAATGGGTCACGTTTTGATGTCTGACAATTCTCTTCATTTCAAATCGCCTCTTATTCTGCTAGGTTGCCGAAATGTTGCTGAGATCAACAGGAACCTCATTCAGTTTTCCAGACTTTGAACAGCAAAGAGGACTTTAGTACTTTTAGGACTTTACCATTGACAGCAAAGATCCACTTTATTCACTATTAATACTAAATATATTCAAAAACTACTGTTGCTTTAAGTCACATTTAGCAAAAATGACATATTTACATATGTTCACAGTGTATGGATGGTTATAATGTATTTGTATTATGCACAGTACTGCATAAATTCCACACTATTTTGCCTAAGAATGAATTATTTTAGTACCTGATGAATCTCCAATCAGAAATTGTCAAATTTATTTGTATAGCGCTTTTTAAAATACAAATTGCTGCAAAGCAACTTTGTTGTAGTAAAGAGAGAAACAGGAGCAAAGTTGTTCATTTGGATTCAAATGTTTCGGTTCTCATAATTATGACTTCTATTTCAACTATAAAGCAATTATGCGGAAGATAATCTAGTAATTGACCTATTTTTTGCTTTACATGCTCCACTATATGGCAGAAACCAATTCAAGGGACTGAGTAAGTAAGTAATGCCCAAAGACAAAAAAGGTATCTTATGTAAATTAAATAATGTTCAGTTATATATCAATTTATCAACATTAAAATATCCAGTGTGACAATACTGAACAATACGAGGTTCTCGGAAGTAATGAAAGATGGTATGTCAGTATTGGTATGGTACAAGTCAGTATTTATCTGACAATTAGTGCTATACTTTGTCTGTTGATTTCTAAATTTTTAAGAAGTAACTCGATTTTTCCCTCTAAAAATTTCATATTCAAGTGTGCATTGTTTTTTTTCACTCTGTCTTTAATATAAAGATTGTTTGTTTTACAGGCACTGCAGTAAATAAACAGTAAACTGCTAAAGCAGCACAAAAAAAAATGCAGATTTGCTATCAGGCTTCCTCTTTTCACGCCGGCTATGGGTTCACCTCATGTGTATCACAACATCAGAGTGCAAATGCAGCTGAGGGAAGAGCAAAGGCTTGAACTGAAGCCTATTAAAAGTAACATGTCAAAAGGAGGAAGATAGAACATTTTGAAACAACATGTAAGGGTGTGTGTGTGTGTGTGAGAGAGAGAGAGAGAAGTGACACAGGAAGTCAATGAGGTTGTGGTAAACAGACTCTACATACCCATTTGTGTCGACTGAGTGTGATCACAGCGTGATGCTTTGTGCTAAAATGAGAAGACACTTCTGAAACCCCCTGAGAAAGCACCACGTCTCGGTAAGCTCCTTTTATTTTATGTAGTCCATCTTTCCAGAAATTTACCCCACTCATAAACTTTACATTTGTGTGTCAGTGCTCTGAAGAGAATGGGTAATGTAGTACTGTTATTTAGTAGTAAGCAGTAGAAAAATATTCAGTAAGTTTAGTATTCAGCTGAAGTTTATCTCCCAATTACTTTTGTGAACATAACTACAGAAAGACTCCTTCTTTCTATACACACACATATATAGAAAAGGCCGTGTCTGTCTAAACGGCATCTTTGTGTTCGTTGCACATAGATGGCAGCGCTAACTTCCCCTTTCAGACCTTGTTGTTGGTGAACGTACCTTTTTTACTTTGATCCAAATATTGTTCCTGCAGATCTGGTGAAACACTTTTTTAAATTTTTTTTATCAGAAATCCTATAGAGAGCAAATTTGCAAAGAAGCAGACACAAAAGACATGGGGTAAGTTCTGACGGTCTTATGAAGTTATTGCATCATAGGCCTTTCTAGGCCAATTTGGACAGTCATGTTGTATAATAAACTGAAATTTGTACTTTTGTAATCATTTATATTTATTTCTCTGATTTTCTTCATTGCTTTATTGCAAGAATACAAATAAGAGCTCAAATAAATCTCAGAGCTTTAGTTTAGTTTATTTAGTAGAAACGTGCTTTCGTTTCTACAAAAAAAAAAAAAAAGGGCTTTCGTGTTGCTTAATTGACAACTAAGATGTGTGATACAATATACAAATATCTTTTTTTCTGTTAAAATACATATATTTACTAGCACATAAAATAATGCATTTAGTTAGTGAACTGATAGTATTTGACAAAAATGGTCAGCTAAATGTTTACTAATTATTACAGAATATTATTATAAATTAGAGGAAAGGTGGAATATAGGTCTTTCGTGTGATCTGACTGTCAAAGTTTTAAATATGTCTTTATTTCAGCAACAGTGGTGAGGAAGGAAAACTGCATCGCAGACTTTCCCGAATAGGAAGCAGATCGCAGAGAGAGCCGCCACGACCCCCTCCTCAAACAGAAAAGCCTCCAACGGTGGCTCCTCCGAAACCAGCTGAGACTGCTCCAAAACTTCCAGAACCTGCACCAAAACCAGTTGTAATCCCCCCAAAACCTGCAGTGGCTCAAAAGCCCACTGCCCCTCCAAAGCCACAAATACAAGTGTTCAACAGCACAGAGCATGGAACTGCCATACTCAAGGTAAGAAAAAGACACGGTGGAAATAAACAGCCTAAAACAGAGAAATACAGAGTACTTACAAAGATAGAATGGTGATTTCACTGCAAATACTATATATTAATGGCAAATTTTGCCATGTCCCAGGGGTTGGATTGTTTTCGTGGTGATGAGACTCTTTGCGATGTGACTCTGGTACCTGGTGACAGCAGTGAAACTTTCCCAGTCCACAGGGTCATCATGGCTTCAGCCAGTGACTACTTCAAGGCCATGTTCACAGGTGAGTCTTACTAAATCCAGGAGGAGGAGCTTTACTGTCAAACCCTATTAATTTTTTTATGAAGCCCCTGTGGTTTAAATGTGTTACCTTTTTGTGATGTTGATCAGCTGTGAGATCTTGGGTGAGCCTGATCCTGCTATTTATCCATGTCTTGTGTTTTGCGATTATCTCACAAATGGTTATTGGCTGATATCAAACATTTTTTTATTTTATTTGTATCAGTCGATATAGGATATTTGATTGTGCGTATTCTGTTGCCTTATTTTTAAATTAATTTATTTAATTAATTCTTGCCTTAAATGTTTTAAAAAATATTTTAAATGATTTTAAAAATGAATTAAAATATGCTTTTTTGAAACAATAATAATTTAATAGAACTTAACTGTAATTTAGCAAATCTCTGAATTCATATCCATTTTCTCACTGTACACTGTGCCTAAATTCACTTATAACATTTAAAACAATTGATTTCAGTGTTTAGTGTTTTATTTTAAATTAGATTTAGTATTGTTTGTACTCAAACTTTGATAAACGCTTGAGAAAGCCAAGCCTGAAAGTTTAAAATAGTTTAAAGCAAGACGGATAGATGGAAATAATTATCAACTTGAAAAGTACAGGCCAAAATTGTAATATTTGTAATATTTTGTTCAAACATGTCACACTTTGTTCTGCATTTTAATTTATAATTAGGTTACCAACGAAAAGCATTTCCTCTTTGCAGTCTACTTCTCACTGATCCACACTGGTCTAATTTTTTTCCGTCTCCCTTTTGGTTTGGCAGGTGGCATGAGAGAGCAGGAGCTGAAGGAGATTAAGCTCCATGGCGTGAGCACAGTCGGCCTGAAGAACATCATCGAGTTCATCTACACATCTCGTGTGAGCCTGAGTCTCGGCACCCTTCAGGACACGCTAGAGGCGGCGAGCTTCCTCCAGGTGCTTCCCGTTCTCAGCTTCTGCAACCAGCTACTCAGCAGTGAGGTATAAACTCTTAAGATGTGGTGTTTGTTCTTCTTTTGCATGAATTATTCATCTACGCGTGACGTAATAAGCCACGTTTTCTACATGGCAGATCACTATAGAAAACTGTGTGGAAGTTGAGCGCATTGCCAGGGATCTCCTTCTGGAAGATGTCCAAGAACATGTCTACACGTTTGTGTGCGAGAACTTCTCCGGGCTGATGCAGAGCGGCCGCCTCCTGCAGTTGTCCGAGGCGAGCATTATATACGCCCTCTCCAGTGACTCTCTGAATGGTTTCTCCGAAATGGAGCTGTACCGCATCGCCCGCACCTGGCTGTCCCATAAATCCAGCGAGCGGCGTTCTGCGGCTTACTCTCTGATGCGCCACATCCGCTTCCCTCTGATGTCCCCTGCTGAGCTCCTCCAGATCTCTCAGGAGGACCAGACTGAAGAAGGAGCAGTGAGCAGAGGAATAGAAGAAGGGGAGCCGTTCATGCGATCAGACACGGCCTGTGTCAACCTCCTCCTGGAGGCCAGCAACTATCAGATGCTTCCCTTCCTCCAGCCGGCGCTGCAGACGGAGCGGACCCGGATTCGATCTGATTGCACTCACCTGGTGGTTCTGGGTGGTGTGATGAGGCAGCAGCTGGTGGTCAGCAAAGAGCTCAAGCTATACGATGAGGAAGACGGAGGCAGCTGGAGGTCCCTCCAACCTATGGAGGTGCCACGTTACCAGCACGGAGTGGCTCTTCTAGGGGACTTTCTTTACATTGTGGGAGGTCAGAGCACTTACGACACCAAGGGTAAGACAGCTGTGGACAGTGCGTACAGGTATGATCCTCGCTTTGACCGCTGGTTGCAGGTGGCCTCTCTGAATGAGAAGAGGACATTCTTCCATCTGAGCGCTCTTAAGGGGAAGCTGTATGCTGTTGGAGGGAGAAATGCCACTGGGGAGATTGGTAAGAACATGTTTTACTAATTACTCTGTACAAAATGTTCTGTCCTGTCTTAAAATACTGTGGAAAAACAGAAAACTGTCTGTTGTTCAGATTCGGTGGAGTGCTACAACTTGAACAAGAATGAGTGGACTTTTGTTGCACCGATGAGTGAACCTCACTATGGACACGCTGGCACAGTACATGGAGGTCTGATGTATGTGTCAGGTGAGTATCCACCATGATGTGAGATCAATGTGAAAAGGACATGCATATTATATGTAGTTGTGCATTAATGCGGTAACATCTGTCCTACATAACGAGAGGAGAATTTGTATACTAATTAAATGTGGCTCACAAAGCATGTGGCCTTAATCCACCAGAGTTCTCTGCATGAGTCTAATGAATGCACCGCACAAGAATTCTTTTATTAGTCTTAAAAAGAAGAAGAAAACACTTTTTGGAGGTCTCTTAGCAACTTTGCAACCTTCACCTAATGGCTAAGTTCCCAGAGCTAGAATCAAAAGTAACATGAAACAGATAACCAGGAAACAGAGCTGCTTCAAGCTGAACTGGGTCACTCATCTGAGGTTAAACCGCAGCCTAAAAAGGGCACGGCAGACTTGTTGTGAAACCATGAGAATGTCCATGCTTAAAGAATCACAAAGTATTCAGTAACTATTATTGAAAATAATTAAATTTAAAGGGGAAAAATGAATTTGGGGTAATGGGAAGATAAAAAATGATACAGGCACGTTGGGGCCATGTCCACCATGGTTTTTCAAAAGGTAGTGCACTTATTTACCAAAGATATGAAAGTGTGACGTGATGTGTAAAAAACATCAAGCTGGAAATCACATGTGACCATTGATCATGTATTTTTGTTTTTATTTTGCATTATTTTGTATTTTTTCCAAAAAAGGTTAAAGTTATCAGTAAAAATTTAGTATAGGGACCAATTCTCACTATTAACTAGTTGCTTATTAGCATGACTATTATTAATATGTTGGCTGTTTATTAGTACTTATAAAGCACATATTCTGCATGACCATATTCTACATTCCTAATCCTACCCAATACCTAAACTCAACAACTACCTTACTATTAATAAGCACCAAATTAGGAGTTTATTGAGGCAAAAGTCATAGTTAATGGTTTGTTAATAGCGAGAACTGGACCTTAAAATAAAGTGTGACCACCACAGATGCTATTAAACACGAAACATCATGTGGCGGAAATGGTGGTGGGATTTTTTTCAGACTTCTCCTGCGATTTATACATTGTTGGTGGATTGTTGAGTTCTGTGCAAGTTTTGGCCTCACAGTATAAGACCAAGTTAAAGGTCCTATACTTCAACTTCGTAACCACATTCTTTCTGCTGGTATGTATATTTCCACAAGAATAAAGAATAAGCTTGCTCTAAAAGTTGCATTCACTCTTTATACCATCAGGCGGCATCACAAGAGATGCTTTCCAGAAAGAGCTGCTGTGTTACAACCCCGATAGAGACGTGTGGAGCAGACGAGCAGATATGATGGAGCTTCGTGGTCTTCACTGCATGTGCACCGTGGGCGACCGCCTCTACGTCATGGGTGGAAACCACTTCCGGGGGACAAATGACTATGATGATGTGCTAAGCTGTGAATTCTACAGCCCTGCAACTGACCAGTGGACAGTGGTGGCTCCGATGCCCAGGGGTCAGAGCGATGTGGGAGTGGCCGTCTTTAAGGACCGCATCTATGTGGTGGGTGGTTACTCCTGGAACAGCAGGTGCATGGTGGATATTGTGCAGTGTTATGACCCTGAGAAGGATGAGTGGGAGAAGGTCTTCAGTGTCCTGGAGCCTCTTGGAGGCATACGGGCCTGCACTATGACAGTTCATTGCCCAAAACGTTCAACAGATGAGTCTGAAATACAAGAGTGTCCTCTTTTAACATCCAAAAGCTGAACAGATGGTTTAATATTGCTATTGGACTTTAAATGTGACATACTGAAATTAGATTCACACTGCCAGTGATGTGTATTGCAAAAAAAAAAGGTTGAATGATTTGATTACTGTACATGCCACTTTATTAATATCTGAGCTGGGGTAAGGGAAAATAATTTGCTTGTAAAAAAATAAAAAATAAATAACCAGCTAGTGCACCATTATTTGTTTAAATGTGCATGACTGTGTTTAAATGCTGTTCTCTTTCATTGCCTGATGGCCACAGTGCTTAATTTTGGCTCTCTAAATTATTCTCTTTTATGAGTAACTTGCTTAAACTCCTTTTATATGCTTTGCAAATCTTTTTTAATGAATTAATTTGTGTTTGGTTTCTTTTATATACATTTATCTTAGCATAAAATGTATACTGATTGCATTCAAGCAAAAATAAATAAATAACTAATAATAATTAATATTGCATTTCTTTCTTTCTTTCTTTACTTTTCAAATAAGGGCTAGATAATATACTGTTACACATATATAGGAACATGTGACACAGAAAACCTGTTTTGTATTTAACAATGTTACTGTTTACACTGTAATTTCTTTGTGGGCTTTTTTTATTCCTTTATTATTCAGGTAGGACAGTTGAGAGAGGACAGGAAAGCATTGGGTAGAGAGAGGGGCGGGATCGGCATAGGACTGCAAAACGGGAAGCGAAACTCGGGTCGCCATGACAGCAGTTGCGCTGTAGACGCTGACAAGATTTATTTTTTGCATTTTAGCCTTTTTATTATGATAAGACAGATCAGAGCTGACAGGAAGCGAAGTGAGAGAGAGATAAAAGCGGGACCGGGAAAGGCCCTCGAATTGGGATTCGAACTCGGGATGCCCATATGTCGGCGTGCTACCCACAAGGCTATTGGCGCTGAAGTTGCAATGTCATTTTGACCACATAAATGCAGATTTGGTGAGCATAAGGTACTTCTTTCAAAGACATTTAAAAAATCTTACTGACCCCAAACTTTTAAACAGTAATGAATAATCACCACTGACAAAACTAAATTCAAATGAATAAAGATGTAGTCCATATATTGTACATGGTTGTGTGAACAGAACAGAATGTGTCGTACAACCTTGAGTGGTTCATGTTTTGGCTAAGTCATTAGATTAGATTATCAGAAGACAAAGAACAACAACCCAAGGTCGGTAGACACCCAGAGTAAACGTAAAAGACTATTACACTAAAGTCTGACTGAAGAATGTCCCTGGACTTTAACTATGCTCATATCCACATAAAAGCAATCTAAGCTGCTAAGAGAAGTGGAAAAGTCAACATGATCAAATACCTGATAAAAATCTGTGATGTTGACGTTTAAGCCAGTTTGTGTAAAACATGTTTTTTTATATAATCTAGTAATATTTCAGTTTTTGGAAATAATAATAAAATTTAAATAATAATAAATACAAATACAAATATGATAAAAATTCAATTAGAACAAAAAATGTAATTGTTACTATACCCCTACAATCTCCTTATGTATCTTTCACAATGTCTATTTGATAATATGTAACGTCATTGCATTAATAAAACGTATTCAGTTGATTTCATGTCAGTAGTGGCTTCTTTTTGTAAAAATAGGCAGACTGCTGACTAACACCTTGACACTGTTTCTCAACTCCCATCCCCAGCCCATGGCATTGAGGCTGTCCTTGGCAATAAGGTTTAAAAATGCACCACCCTCCCAGTCCGCTCCACCATCTCTAAAGGCTCGTCACATCACTGTGGTTTCCAGACTCTGCCCTCTGGAACGGTTAAATCAAAGTGGCATAATACAAAGTGTTACCCAGGAGTGAAGTGGTGCTGGTGGCACTTGCCATGACTCTGTCAGGAGATGTGTGTGTTGTGACGGGAGCCTGCGGGTTTCTGGGAGAAAAGCTGGTCAGGCTGTTGCTGGAAGAGGAGAAGCTTGCTGAGATCCGACTGCTGGATAGAAACATCCGGTCTGAGCTAATACAGTCTCTTGATGGTAAGTGATACTTCCCTTACAGCATTTCTCATCTTGTATTTCTCCTATATGCGGGATTATGTTGGTCACCTTTTGTATTCTTCGTCTTCCCGTTTTGCACTTGAAATCAACATTTGCTTGTGAATATTAAGACTAGAGACAGTGTAAACTGTTCGGATGCCATTATCATTTCTGTCTTTTTTTTTTACTTTCTCACCTCTTTGTAAGCAACAAATTGTTGCTGTTGTCAATGTGTTTCTCTGTTTGTGCCCTCAGATTTCAAGGGAGAGAGTAAAGTGAGTGTTTTTGAGGGAGATATCAGGGACCGTGAGCTACTAAGAAGAGCCTGTAAAGGAGCAGCACTTGTTTTCCACACTGCATCTCTCATCGATGTCATTGGAGAAGTTGAATACAGTGAATTATATGGAGTTAATGTCAAAGGTGAGAGTTCTGTGCTGGTCATTATCACATTGTAACAAGACTGAATCTCTTGGAACTTATGGAATCCTGTAATGCAATTATTTTATTTTAATTAATTTAGTTACTTATTTATGGACCTTGGAGTCAAACAGGTTGAGAACTACTGATTTAAATGATACCTGCATTGGCACATCAAATAAAACCAAAATATGCCAACAATACAGTAATCAGAGACAATGAAATGTTGTTTATTTTTCCATAACAGGAACACAGCTGCTGCTCGAGACCTGCATTCAAGAAAACGTGGCCTCCTTCATTTACACTAGCAGCATTGAGGTGGCTGGTCCCAATCCCCATGGTGATCCAATAATTAATGGCAATGAGGACACCCCTTACTCCTCCTGTCTTAAGTTTAGCTACAGCAAAACCAAGCAGGAGGCTGAACAGATTTGCCTTCAGGCCAATGGAGAGCTGCTCCGTAATGGAGGTCAGCTGGCAACCTGTGCACTGAGGCCAATGTACATCTATGGACCAGGCTGTCGATTTACTTTAGGCCACATGAGGGATGGAATCCGCAATGAAATATGCTGCTGAGAACATCACGACGCGAGGCAAAAGTGAATCCTGTATATGTGGGAAACGCAGCCCTGGCACATATACAAGCAGGTCGGGCTCTCAAAGATTCCCAGAAAAGGGCCGTGATGGGTGGAAACTTCTATTTCATCTCAGACGACACACCGCCTGTTAGCTACTCGGACTTTAACTATGCTGTTCTTTCACCATTAGGCTTTGGGATACAAGAGAGGCCCATTCTGCCCTTCCCACTTCTGTATCTTCTGTCGTTCCTCATGGAAATATTGCATGTTGTGCTCCAACCCTTCCTGAAGTTCACTCCTCCCTTAAACAGGCAGCTACTGACCATGTTAAACACACCCTTTAGTTTCTCATATCAAAAGGCCCACAGGGATTTTGGATATAGCCCTCGCTATGACTGGGAAGAGGCACGTAAATGCACTAGCGACTGGTTAGCATCTGTCTTACCCACAGAGAGACAACAAATTAACTTGAAATGAATGAACATTATGTTTAATAATATTGTGCTACCTGTATTGCTAAGCAGTCATGTTCTGCCTGATGTTTTATAGTAAACTTTTATCTAATTTGATCCACGGTAGTAGAAAACATTCGTTGTCTAATGTTTAGTGAATAATGCTTGTTTTATGGTTAAAAAATGACTGGAATATTGTTTTCACATCTCACAAATACAAATATCCATATAAAGAAGTAGTAAATAGTAGTAATAAAAAGTACTAAAACCTTTTACTTATTCCAAAAGAAGATTTTATTACCATATTTTATGACTATAAAAATGTATTTTAAAATGAAAAAATAATTTCAGAAATAAAGACAAACCAAGTATCAATGCTGTTTAGACAGTACTTAATCAATTTCAAATGACTTGCAATTAAACACTATGTTGTGGTAATTCATAGGCCTACCTGTTTGAGTCTGTATATTAGCCTACTCAACTTGTCTGTTTAGTGGTGAGTTTTCAGTGACCCGTATTGCATGTTGCAAGTTTTTATTCATTTACCAACATACGGAGAACAAGTCGTTTTGAGGAAACATGCTAAGTATCATGAATATTTGATAAATGCTGTGAAATTGATCAATAGTTATTATAACTCGATATCCAAATAAAATTGAAAAGAGATTTGTCAGCTTGCCTGGCAGGATTAAATATATTGCTGTCCATTTAAAATGAAGAAACAATTTTGTCTCTCCCTTACCAAAAACTAGTATACTTCAAGTTTATTTTATTAAGTATACTGAAAGGGATTGTGACTGTCCCATCGACTGCCAAGTAAATAACACTGTCAAGGTCCAGAAAAGTATGAAACACATCGTCAGAATACTCCATCTGCCATCAGTGGTTCAATCGTAATGTTATGAAGCAACGATACAGGGATACGCTGTTTGCGTTCAAATCAAAGCGTAAATCGACGTATAAGACGTATCCTTGTAATTTACTTGGCAGTCAATGGAACAGTCACAAGCCTCACGGTTTTCATCCAAAAGAACTTAAATTGTGTTCTGAAGACAAACTAAGTTTTATGGGTTTGGAACGACATGGGGGTAAGTGATTAATGACAAAATTTTCATTTTGGGGTGGAGTATCCCTTTAAGAAAAGTTAATATATGTGTACTTTATGTAGCAAGTATACAAATATCAGTGTACTAGTAGTACTTGTAAGTGTACTATTTCAATACTCCTCGGGACTAACTTGGCCCAATTTCTAGTATATAAAAGTAACACAACTAGTTTACATCAATGTTTTTAGCTTTTACTACAATTATACTAAAGGTGAACTTATAGGTATACTGATAGTTTACTAATTAAATACTTGTAGCATTTTTAGTACACTTTGAAGTATAGTCACAGTAAACTACTAGTTTAGTAGTTTTATACTGCAAATATACTAGCAAGTTTTCTTTAAGTGAACTTTTCATCATTTCAATACCCTATGTAGGTATTAATTTGTATATATTTTGTTATGAATATCTAAACATACAAAACATCCAGAGAAAGAACAGATTATCTGCTTGTAAACAAAAAACATTTTATTCTAGCTTCATGCATTCTTTTTTTAAACACTTGAATGTGGGTAAGTTTCATAAATAAAAAATAAAGAAATAACATTTTGAACAAAAAGCTGAAAAAAGACTATGAATTGGATTCAGAATAATCAAAACGTAGATGGAGCCGATCAACACCCCAAAGCTTGACAGTCATTATTACCTCTTCATCTGTTGACATTTTATTCCATAACATTACAGTTTTGATGCTGTTATATGTCTGATGATCATGTTAGATTACGGCCGTTTCTCAAACGAAGGCTGCATCCTCCGGAGGTCGCATTTGTAGACTGCATATGTCATAAAGAAGATCTTATTTTAGAATATTAACAGTTAGAAATTTGACCATTATTCTTAGTTAAGTGTAAATTGTTGTAATATGCTTTTGACTCGCGAATATAATGCTCAGTTAACTGAAATAAACCAGGCTTGATGACTTATGCAGCCTGCAAATGCGACCTCCTGAGGATGCAGCCTTCCGTTTGAGAAACGGCCTACATGTGGAAGTATCTGTTGTTTCTTTTTCTTCTTCACTTGTGGTTTTTGGAAATTATGTACAGAAGATGTGTACTAGCACCCCCTACCATATAACAATGAAAACACGGATTCTAGGAGCACAAGTATAGTTCAAATATATTAGACTTTTTCTAAGTATAAGTCAAGTGTACTTAAATGACATTTTAAGTATATTTCAGAGAAGTACATAAAAATGTAACTAAAAGTATACTTTCCTATTTTTTTAGTTTAAAAGAAGTATAGCCTACTAGCACACTTTTTCGTAAGGGCTTTTAAGAAAATATATACTTTAAAATTTCCAAAAAGACAATTATTTAGTATTGTGGTATGAATAACATTCTGTAAGCACAAGCAGAATTTGTTCTGTGTAGAGTACTATTTTTGCATCACAGTATTACAGATATTATACAGGTGCATCTCAATAAATTAGAATGTCATGGAAAAATCATTTATTTCAGTAATTCAACTCAAATTGCGAAACTCGTGTATTAAATAAATTCAGTGCACACAGACTGAAGTAGTTTAAGTCTTTGGTTCTTTTAATTGTGATGATTTTGGCTGACATTTAAAAAAAACCCACAGACTGCACTGGTGTCTTACCTCAGACCTGCCCTGAGTGAGCTGTCATCAGTTGTTTCACCGCCGGAGCAGATGTAGACAAGAATGACTCTTAAGCGATTGAGGTGTTTTGTTGCTGGATGTAATAATGAACATAGCAGTAGTCATTTACTCCCGTCATCTGAGCCGCTGAAGAGGATTAGGTTTGGTTCTGAAGGGAATGCGCCCTCCATCTACCTAAATGCATCTATGTTCGCGCGAATCGTTCGTGATCCAGCTTCACCTCCAGTAGAAGTGAGTACAAGGTTTTTTAAATGAATCTTTGCAAATGGCCTTTACTAATAATGTGCTAATTAGCAAGTTTCACATGAATGAGGCTAAAGTAAACAGTCCCTCAGAGAGCAGCTCGGAAGAGAGGGGCGGGGTCAGAAGAGCTCATTAACATTTAAAGGAGAATGACACAATACAGCTTGCTCTGACAAGAGAGTTTTTGACAGGGTAAAAAATGTGTTTTTTACACTACCGATAAGAAATTTTAACCAAACTATGTTACAGAGTTTTCATTTAGACCCTAAAGAATAATATCAACTTGTGGAAAATGGGCATTATACAGTATATGACCCCTTTAACAACACTTGGAATACAGAACGAGTTGAATGGGATAATTTTATGACATTTTAATCCTTTTTGTAAAAAGATTGAAGAAGTTTACAATTCATTAAATGAACAAGTGCAAGCATTTTTTTTATATAATGTTTTCTTTTGTGATCCGAAAAAAATAAGGTAGCTTAATATGGCTTTAGAATAGCATCAGATTGACTAATTATTTAGGCTACCTTAGTTATGAAGGGGTAATAGTTATAATAAATAATAGTTATAGCTATAATGAGAGAGAGCTAGCGAGCAAAATAAGGGTTAGGCGTAAAAGAGCATATAGTTATTGTGTTGGGGCCCCGTACCTGAAATTTGCTTAGGGCCCCCAAATCACTAAGTCCGCCCCTGGCTATTAGTTATCGTTCTTGGTATATTTATATTGTATAAATATAGCCGCGATGGGCTACTTTAAATTTTGTACATGCTAAAGCGACAAAAACACGAATGAATGAGAAAAAGAGCGCGAAATTGCTTGATATTAAAATGAGTTAAGCTCAACAAGCCGCTGTCTTTTCCATCCTGGCAGGTCTATTCACGTAAACACATCAATATCATTGTATGATGCTCATTTTTTTCTGGTCTCGTATACAAAGTAAAACAAAAGCACTTGCAGAAGATCGCCCTATGGGGGAGTCTGAACCTGAACAAACAAACAGTTGATGAAATAATGTCTTTCAGGTGGGGCCAATTGATTGTGTTAATTTCACTTCAATCCAGCTAAAACTGCTTAGAGAGTTTTGGCTCAACACTGTGCCAAAGAGGCCAAAGTCCGGCCTCTGGACAAACAATCAAACATTTCATCTGTGAGGTCATAGGTTCACAACCAGCTGCAGATCAGTGGGCAGATCATTTGTTTTTCATTGTTGTAGTCAAAGCCCAGAAAGATTCTCCACTAGCTACACAGGCTATCACAGGATGGAAGCTGGGAATTAATGCCTCTCATGCTGACATGGTTTATAACAGCACACCAGGAATGGAAGGAAAACCCATTCATCTCGCTTAATCGGATATTGAAGCATTTTTCTCAGAACCAGGCATTGTGTAACAGATTGTGGCTGGATATTAAGTGGATTCCAGGCTTCTTAAGACTGAAGAACAGGAACAAAACGCACTGAAAGGATGCAGAAAGAGAAAGAATGATTTTGCACCAACCAGCAGAAACATCTCACTCAGCTGATTTCATCATGCTGATCAATAAAGCCATGGCTTGGAAATGGATCAAGGCTTTTGTTTATTTGTCAATGTGTGTCACCTCTGCTGTGGGTAAGTTCAGTTTAGTTCAATATCACGTAGAATGAGTCTTTAATTGTTCCTATCATATTGGGTAAATACACCACATCTGAATTTAAATGATCTGCAGTTTTAGTTAGTAGTGTACATGTTTATTTGGAGAAAGAGAAACACTGAAAACTTAAGTTACAGTGTGATTCACTGACCAGCATTTGTTAATATAAGTACAGAATTTGATTGTAGTGATTTAAATGTTTACAAATCCATTGATTCATAGAAAGACCAATGGATTAAATTAAACTAAACCAGAGACCATTTGACCTCTTTAAAATGTATACAGAATCACACAGAAAATTACAAAATGGAGGTGCAAAATCAAAACTGTGTCAAAAATAGCATGTTGAATTGCTCGGATCAAAATAAAAATGCATTTCTCAGTGCTTGTATTTTTGGTGGCTGCAATTTAATGTTTTTTTTAATGGTGTTTGCCTTCCAAAGTTAATTTCCAAAGTATGCAGCTTTTGAAAATACCAGGACCATCTTTTTTTATTTAATGTATAATATTTTACTTTGCAAATTTACAAGAATTATTTAAAATTATACAAACTTGCACATCTGGGGACAGCAGTGTCTGGTGAAGCCACCAATTACAGATTAAAATCTCAACTTTTTGGCGTTGTACTGTTTGGCATACTCATGAATTCCATGTGTACAACTTTACAGGTAATGAGGAAGCATCCCGAAAGTGTGCTGACTTCAACAACACCACTTGGATGGAATACAGACAGGGCACCAAGCTCCAGGTTCAGTATCTTCTTCTTACACGAAAGAATGCAGACTGTGCCAGCCTCTTCACACAGGATTGCCTCAACCATACCCAGAAACACACCGCTTACTTCAACTCATCCCTTCCCACTAAAGTCATTGTTCATGGATACAGGTGAAGCATTTAATCAGCAGCATTTTATTATGAAAAGCAATGCTTGTGAATGACCTTTTACACAGATGATTCTTTGATATACTGTGTTTCAGGGCTCTGGGCAGTAAGCCTTCCTGGGTGAGTGGCTTAGCCCAGGCTGTACTGCGGGAAGAGGACGTGAACGTTCTGGTGGTGGACTGGGTCTATGGAGCCTCCTTTGCTTATAACCTGGTGGTAGAAAACTACAAGGAGGTGGCAGTGCAGATATCAGTGCTTATCAATCAGCTTACGGTAAAAGTCTCAGTGTTTTGATCATGTTCAAGTAGTATAAAATCCATTGTCGTAATAGACCACTTGACCACTAAATACTAAAGGCTTTCTTCTGTGAGCAGTGTCCATTTGCTCGAAGTAATAAACATAATAAAATTGATCAGTACACCGAGAATCACAGTAAATGCATAGGAAGTACAAAGTGAAGAATAATGTAAGTACATTACATTTTTGTTGTTGTGTCCATTGTAGAAATATGGAAGCACGCCGGAATCTTTTCACTTCATTGGTGTGAGTCTTGGAGCACACGTGTCTGGATTTGTGGGGACCCTATTTGAAGGCAAGCTGGGTCGAATTACAGGTAATATTTTAATAAAATTTCTAAAATATATTAATATACAGTGGTTATACAATACAGTTATATACAATATCCAAAAGTAAGAGACCATATTGAAAAATATAGGTTTGAAAACGCTGTTATTGAAGCAAAAGCGGACATAACATTAATATATGCATACCATTTAGCAAATATAATAAAATAATTACAATTATACTAAAATTGTCAATAAACAATGAATATATAATAAAATTTTGTCCCAATGAGACCTTTGAAGATGCTACACTTGTGAGTGGAACAAAGACCAACACTGCACCACACTGAATGAGGCTTTCTGACAAAAGCAGAGGCTGCGAGAGCACTTCAAACAAACAATGACAAATTGTTATGCCGCACAGCCTTGGCGAGAAAACAAGAGCTTGTTTGACAATTTAAAGTGTTTAAAATTTATGTGGAACCTTAAAAGTGGCTAAATGTGAATCATTTAGTATAATGCAGAACATACTGTATATCTGAGTTTTGTGCCCTCAGGTCTGGACCCCGCAGGCCCAATGTTCAAGAGTGCTGATCCATTTGACCGGCTGGATTCATCTGATGCTTTGTTTGTTGAGGCCATACACACTGACTCTGACTGTAAGAGTGAATCACTCCTTTGCCTGAAATTACATAAATTAATTTTTATTCTTTCAAGAACACAGTCTAATATTGAACTTGACATTTTCTTGACCGCTTTATTATCTTGATTTACTATCTAACTGCCAGAGTTTGTATAAGTATGCCACTGGTGCTATTGTCAATACAGAAGTACGGGTAATTAGTGCAACTGACCTGAATATCTATGCATTTGCCAGACTTTGGTATATCTATTCCTGTCGGGCATGTGGACTTCTTCTTAAATGGTGGAATGGACCAAGCCGGTTGTGCACGCTCAAAGTTTGCTTCAAGTAAGTGGACAACAAAAGCTGATCAAATGCTAACTGAGATATTAAGCTAAATTAAATGTACCATAGCTTGATGATGAGAATTTGTCAGTTTTTATCTACTTTCCAGTGTATGGTTACGTCATTTGTGACCACATGAGGGCACTGCACGTCTACATGAGCGCCCTGAACAGCTCCTGTTCCCTTATTGGTTTCCCCTGCTCCAGTTATGAGGAATTCCTGGCAGGAAAATGCATCACCTGCGAGGGCCCCTTCAATGGCACATGCCCACAAATAGGTAATGAGTAAGTAGAATATTTTAAATGAACTTGAAATTAATTGATGTATCAGGACATACAGTGGAGATCCTCACATTTTTAATTGACTCTCTAGTGTATGATTAGATGTCTTTCATGAGGAGGATGGATACCGTTAACACACACATCCTCATTATCAAGGACTGAATAATAATTCTCAGGGGTTCTGCATGCTAATCTAATCTTGGAGGGTTATGACCTTGATGTTCTAGTTCATTTAGGTGCTCAATCAGGCATTTCGTTTGTATACACGAGTGTCTTGCTCCAACTGGACAATGTATCACTTGAGGCTGATTATGTAACAACAGGATAATGTTGTTTCATGTAATGTATGACGCAAGCCTTGCCCAGGTGTGCTCCTTCACTGTCTGTTTTAATGTGTATGTATTTCAGGCTTGTTAAAGAACAGTGGGATAACAGCTAATCCCCTGCCAAATCAAGAGAGGGTCTATCTCCTGACCACTGCTACGGCTCCTTATTGTGGTGTGTATGAGTTTGTGCATATTGTCATTTATCAAAAGTCCACTCTCACAGATAATGATTACCTACGAGTTGCGTAATCAGACTACTTTTTTAAAGTAATGTTACTTTTTAATTTAGAAGGAAATATCTGGGTTGCTTTTTCAAGCAACTAACTAAAGTTACTTTGTTTCCTATGTATATTGACTGACAGCTCGTGTTGCCATGTTGAGAGAAATCAGGAATAAGTGCAGAGGAGTTGTGTGCACTGTGTGAACACGTTACTGTAGTAGACTAAACGTGAACATGCATTTACTCATCTCATCTGCACAAAAACAGATTCAGTGTTCATCAAAATCTCAGAATATTATACAAACCTGCAATAATTAAATGTTAAATATAGGCAAATATCATTTATGTATTTAATCCCATTTTATTAACCAATGTCTTTGCTGACCGTCGATGATCCAATTCAACAATACTAAGCAAAAGTGACACATTTGTTTCATTTTTGTTATTGCTGAATAGTGTGAAGGGTTTTTTTATTTATTTCTTCTCCTGCGTCATATTCTTTATGCAATTTGTTTAAGCTGCACCCTACACTATGTAGACGTGAATTTACATTTCCTTCTCTTTTGGTGTGAAAGGGCTTTTACTTTTGGAAAATAACTTTTTATATTAAAAACAAGCAAGCCCTGCGCATATTTAAAAAGTAACTCAAAAGTAACATAACTCATTCCATAAAAATGTATAGTAATTGGTTACATTTTATGGAGTAACGCAATATTGTAATGCATTACTTTTAAAAGGAACTTTCCCCAACACTAGTATTAACATCTCTGTATTAACAGTAAAGACAGTAAAGTGACAGTAAAGACTTTTACATTACAAAAATTCCATTTCAAATAAACACCGTTATTTTGATGTATTTTATGCATTAATATTTTTGTAGAAACCTGTTATACTTTCAGGATTCTTTAAAGGGATCGTTCACCGAAAAATGAAAAGTCTGTCATGAATTACTCACCCTCATGTCGTTCCAAACCTGGACTATATTTATGATGTCCTTACTACCTTTTAAAAAATAATCCCTCTCATGCCCTCCTACTTTTTTTCAGCGCATCACATCCTAGTGGAATTAAAGGTGTCCCCTTTAGACAAGACTGCTGAAGTTCAGCTCACCCTGATCTCTGTGGGACACCCTGAGACAGAGCTGAAACTCAAACTGTATGTATTATATTTCCAACAAGCCATAGCATGTTTTTTTTTATTATTGCAGGTTTACTCCTTTAACTGTTTAAATCATGTGTGAATACATTTGTACATATGTATTTCAGAAATACAGATGAAATGGTGCATAAAAAGGTGGCTGCACACCCAGAGCAACTGTGTAAAATTGACTCGGTGCAGCTGAAAAACACAGGAGCACGATTCTACAGACAAGGAGAAATTCATATTGAGTATATCTGCATCTCTGAAGTCCCTCAAACCAGGTAAATGCAGCATTAATGTTTGCCTTTAAGGGGAGACACTACAGGCAATTTTGAGATTTTTGGCTTTTTCATAAAGTGTTTTTGTAGAACGAAAAACATCCAAAAGACACTGTTAAGTGTTTCTTTTATAGCACTTTATCTATCTGTATCAATAGATTTCAATTACAATACATATTTTTAAAGGCCGTTTTCTCAAAATGAGTTTTTTCTCCTACACTGAGCCATAAATCTCCACTTCAGTAGCACTTACACACACCAAACTTTACATTTTTATTCCTGTCTATATCCTGAAGGTTTTTACAGAGGGATTTGTACATATATAATTTGCTTGATTATATACAACATTTTAATCCCCCAAAAATGTCAAAATATAGTGTTTTCTGTCTGTTCTAAGTATTTTCTGAATTATGGAGTGACAAAATGAGATGCCCAAAATTCCCTCTGTAAAAACTTTTGACTGTAATATGTCAAAAAAATTAAACAAAAATTTTGAAACTGACTTCATCCAGTGTTTAGATTTTTGTACAAGAAATGTATGCAAATTAGTGCATATTTCATTAAATAATGCATCATTTGCATATTTAAACCCAACATTTTATAGAACTTGTAATACAAAAAATGTTTGCAATTATCAATGTAATCAATCAACCAGGTAAGTAAGGCGATAACTATTAGTAAAAAAAATTACCCTATTCACCTGCAGTGTCTCGCCTTAAACTCTTTTTCTCTTTCTGGACTCTCATTACACTGTATTTTGATTTGGACATAATAAGTGCATTTCCCATCCACTGTATCTAATAGTACTGTATTTCTGTTCAATGTGCAGAGGGCTGGATCCATTATGTGTGAAGAACATTAATATTGGACGGGGAGTGCAATGGTCACATGATTTTGTACAGTTGTGCTAAATTAAAAGAACAACACACAATCTACTTAAGAGAGCTTATCCAAAAGTCTTAAATTAGTGAGACTCAAGCGAAGGTCACACACTACAACTTGGGTTGGGAGACATTAAAGCTTGGTGACAAAGACATAAATAGGATACAAGGGGACTGAAATGCTTATATATATTTATTATGTTTTAGCCCTTTATATAATGTACAATATGATTTTTGTGCACTGTTCCAGAGTGTTATATCAGCCAAGAGGAATCAAATCAGTCATTCAACACTCAGTAGTTTTTTTGTGTTAATATGTGTGTACTGGTTCATTTCCAATTATTAAAATGTTTGGAGTGGTGCAACATTCAAGGTACATTTCAATATTTTGGCACTTTGATTAGCATTCTTGATATTAAAAATTCAAATCTGTTCATTTACAATTAGTGATAAACCTCAAGTCACATTTTGAACCCAGCACTTAACAATTGGCCCCATGAAAATACATTTTCATCAAATGGTCAGTGTACAGTCTCAGAAGATGATGCTGAAGCATTTACTAACTTCCTGTTATGATAAAGCGCACTTTTGTAATAAATCTTATTATCTATCTAGTATCATTCTGAAGTGCTGTTAAAATTAATTTGTTTGAAAATCTAATGTGTTGCCTGTCTCATGTATTCCAAACAGATTTAAGTACTAAGCACATGCCAATAAAAATAAAACAGTCATTTTGTGTGCAATGTGGAATCATATATAACAGTATCTGTTTTGGGAGGTTTAATCTTGTTCTTTTAAGGAATCTTTTTACTGTTCGGTGTTAATGTTGTCTTCGTTTGTATGAGGGGAAACCGATTCGATGGTGATTTTGGTGGAGGAATCGTTCAGATGTTATGGTCTTTACGCTGCTGAAACCATTCCTACAGCTTTGGGGTGTCAGTAGGGGCCAGTGGGGCACCTCCTCTTTGGAATCGAAGTCTTCTTGGAGTATCATCCTCTGTTAGATTTATGGAAAAAGGTGACACACAAAAATGTCATTGAGAACACTGCAATAAATCCCATTACTTATTTCAGCACAACATAACCAAATCTAGAGGCATGTTTGTATCCATCAGTGTAGTTTGCATATTGTTTTCTGTAGCCCAGGCTGTATTTCTGGACATGATCCATATATCTCATTCCTTTGGAAACTAGCGTGTGAAGGTCACGTCTCAAATAACAGCGGAACCCTCCTCCTCCCACAGCTGTCCCACTATCCTGTACCCTACAAAATGCAATATGGCCCTTGTTGGCAAAGCCAAGTATTTCGAGAGGGAGGAGTACTGGATAAACAGACTTGGTATGTTTGGATCCCTAGATGTCCCAAACCCCTTCCAGTCTTTCATCCAGCCTCTGGCACAAGTGTATGTGGTAAAATAAAACCAGCCTTCTCCTAAGCATAGAAACATCTATCAAACAATAAACTAAATAAACAACTAAATAAAACTCAGTTATCTCTCACCCAAGGAAGCCTTTTGCTCTTGCCAGAATGCACGTGTTAAATGAGGACATACCATAGACTTTGTGTTGTTTGTTTGTGTTAAAACAATTTAAAGTTAATTATTACAGAACCCCCTACACAAATTAATGTAGAAATAATTAATATTAATTGCATTAAATCATGAATGAATAGTATCAATATATTAATAAGAACACACCTGCAATGTAATTTAAAGGAAACATTTTTATTTTTATTTTAATTAATCGAAATCTAATTTTTATGTAATTTTAATTACATTTTAAATCAATAGCATTATCAATATATAATTATTATTGCCTACATTAAAAATATAATGTAAAAATTTAATATAAATGAATAGTATTATTAATGTATTATTATTATTACAAGCCTAAAATTAAATCAATTAGTTAAATTATATTGACCATACTATTCATTAGTATCGTCAATATAATCATAATGAATTTAATAAAATAATAATAATTATTATTATTAATATTATTGCAAGCCTAAAATTAAATTATGCAAAAAATATATATATATATATATATATATATATATATATATATGTGAACAGTACTATCGATATAATCAAAATATATTTAATAATAATAATAACAAATTATCATTAAAAACAGTATTCTTCTAGCATATTAATTTTCAATATAATTGATTATTTATATATATATATATATATATATATATATATATATATATATATATATATATATATATATATATATATTCAATATTATTTTAACTGACATCCCTTCCTTGCATATGAATTTATCAAATGGCAGTAAAGTCATAAATATAATCCAGGTCAAAAAGAAGTAGCCTATACAATATAACAATTTATCATGCAATTTATCATCACTCTGCATTCTCTTAATCAGTCATTGTTTGTGCAGTTCAGTGTCCAGTTAGTGCAGTTGTGCCTCCTTCATGCAAACCAGCCCCATCTTTACCAACCCACCCATCAATCCTTCCTTGTGTACTTACATTGTGATTTAAGAAGTGTCCCAGTGTGTTAGCGTCAACACCCCATACTTTACTTCAAATAATCTCTCTCACTCCCATAGTCCATTAGAGAGCCTGTCATATCAGCAAAGTCCTCCAGAACCAAGCTGGTGGAATCCTCACCAGAGGGCATCTCTGTGTCTGAGGGACAGAGCTGGTGTGGAGGTTTGGGCACAGGGGTCTTTCCCTGGTCCGGATAGACGTTTCTTGCTTCTAAGCCCTGGTTAGATGGGGCTGGATCAATTGGCACGACTGTAGCATCTCCTTGGCTCCCCCTGGGAGGTGAACTAGCACTGCCACCCTCACTGCCCTGTGGCGAGGGGGCGAGGACGTGGTAGAGACTGGGCAGACGGATATCAAGGCGCACACCACTCTTGGCAAACAGCTTGTCATTGAGCGAGTACAGTTTGTCAGCAATGTCACTCCCGAGCATGACTGAGAAAAGTCGGGCAACGTAACGATCCTTAGACAGCAGAAGGTAAAGACGACGTCTGCGCCAAGAGATGTAACGGCAGTCCGTCTCTGCGGTCAGTGTCACCTGAGGTCAAAAGGGTCATGGGATGTTTAAGGGCATGCAATATTTCATGGTTGTATGAACATTGAATAATTTTGCTCAATGGCACGGGCTAAAAGATTCTGCCATGATGTACCTGATCACATTGGTATACTAATTATAAAAATAGCATATTATCGTACCTGGAAGTTGCCCTCTTCTGTTGGTCTTAGAGACTCCCATTCTGGAGAATCAAGAAACTGGTGAGGGAAGATATAATGGAGAAACTGACCTTCTAAGGACACTCTAATCCTGTAAAAGAAAAATATCTGGTTTTAAACACACATCCTAAGGTCTTAGAAATGTACCTTTTGTATTCATGTTCGTTTAATATGGATTTGAAAAACATTTGTACCATTTTCAAGAAGCATGAAATGAAAATTCACTCTAAATGCACATTATTAAATGTTAAAATGTTACACTCAGAAATACATTACAATACAGAATCTGTCGCTACTTCCGTTTTAAATTTCACTTTAAATTTAATGACTAAAAATGTAACGCAGCGTAACCATCGAGTAAAAGGTCAAAAAAATGAGTGTACACGTCTTAATTATAATATTTTTTTTAAAGTAAATATCACAAAAATCGTGAATGAATCATTCAAAAATATAATTCTGTTTTTGGGAGGCTTCAACACATGACATTTCTCAACCTGACCTATTCATGAAAAGGTCAAATAATCTTATATTTTAAGAGACTTGCTGACCTTGACACAGTCACGAGGTCTGCAGGGGTCCTTTCTATTACATAATTTCCTGAGTAATAATTACTTTTTTAAATATGTTTTTATTAATCAATAGACATAAAAAAGCATTATTAACCCACAAAATATTTTTCATGTTATTCATTACACAGTACAACTGAGAATGCTGCCTTAGTATTGCGAGCTACTGCAATCATTAGATTAGTACACCTTCGGGGAACATCAGCAGATATTTAGTGTGTGTTTTGATTAATAATAGTTACAGTAATAATAGTTTAAAGACTACTAGTTCAAGATCAATCGCTTATCCGGAGAACTGTATGAGAGTCTACAACTCTGCCAAACATTCTGTTTCTCACCTGCCAGAAAGAAGAAAAGACAACTGATCAATGGGCGTCTTCCCCTCGACAGCATACGTCTCCTCGACCGCTAGAGAGAGCACTTTGTTCTCGCTGGCAGCTGTAATCTCCTTAAACACCTGCACAGGTACATCCAGAGGCAGATATACCGCTGTATAAAGTGCAGAAAGCTCCTCGTTAGTTAAACCGTCCTGCATCAGCCGAAAAATCAGATGACACACCTGGGCCAAACACTGCAGCATCAGCAGCAAGTTCCAGAGGAAGACATCAAGGCCACAAATTGTCAACCAGCCCCACAGAGCCAGACAGAGGAAAGCGGGAGCCCAAAAGCTGAAGATGTACAGAGCTCCATATGCTCCACTACCACCCATATAGCCCAAAAAAAGAATGGTGTTACCCAGATGGTAGATGGCACCTTCGGTGCTGTTGGTCCATCCATTGCAGAGTGTGTGATTGTAAATTATAGAGTCAATCAAGGAAGAATCGCCACTATTCATGTTTATGGCTATGTGGTCTTCAATTCAACTGAAACTGAATATAAAAAGGAGCCTTGTTGGAAAAAGTAGTGGTTCATAAGCCCAAGGTGTTAAAAGTTTGTTAAAAATATAAAACTAATGAAAAAAGATTGTTCCCCTTAGCCTCTAACAGCCAATACACCTCTTACTGCCAAAAATAGTTGGAATGAAAGAAGCTTCATAATTCCGTTCCATTCAGTTCTGTTGACACTCACTTTTCCTTTCGAATTTGACAATATCAGCCCTATAGCGTCTCTGCTTCTGTTCCCTGTCCTGCACTGGACTGTTGGAAACATGGAGTGGGAGAGGCGGGGGTAGAGACCCTGAGAAGGATAACCATGTTTGGAATTGAAACCCAAGGAGGAAAGAGCCACAGACAGAAAGCAGACTCGCTACTTAACATAACACAATGATGGCCGGGCAGAGTGATTACGATAACAAGTGACATGGACTGACGTCTGTGAAGATCTCTGAAAGCTCTGCCAGATGTCACCAACACCCGTTTTCTCACAATCAAACAGACAATTTGTACTCCAGCTCTTCTAATGGCGTTTGAGGGGAGGAGGATCCTAGGCTATGGGGGGGCATATTTAGAGAATCTGGGGCAGATAAAATAACAGGGGAGGTCATGTAACACTGTTTACCTCCCCCCCTGGCCATTCCTTTTTGTAGTTTCTTACATAACTTGGCCCAGCAGTTGTTGGTAGTTAATATTCTGCTGCTTAGCAGTGGCGTGCAAGAGTGAGTGGATTCTGTTTCTTTTATTATTTAAGCATAAGTTATGAGAATATTGTTGTGTAAAATGCCAAATGGCGTTGTTAGGCATGACAGCATACAATACAACATGTTCTTTAGTGGCCAATGCTTATGTAAGTTACTCCATAAATATCAAAATACTAAGGACAAATGGTAATTAACCCTTATTTTATTTGGTTGTTTTCAGGGATCTATTCTTATGTAAAAAGACATTTCCAAGAATAATAATTACAGTAATTGCTAAACTGCATGTTCCATCTTTTATAAATATATCAAAGAACAACGATTAATTGTGTTAATTTAGAGAAACTGTAAAACTGGGAAATAAGGCACCAGCAAATGCACATTTTGTTATTGTTATGATCGAAATCAAATAAAAATCCTACAGAATTATATACTCGATTAAGAATTTGAAAATGAACTTCCTTTGCTTTTGGTGTTGCTGGAAATGTTAAATATTTAGTTCTTGATTTCTTATCTTCATCACAGGAAAAATAGAAAAACTAAGTCTTTGCCTGAGGAAAATGGATGTAATTTTAGGACAGAGGCTTTCCATATTGTGCTGTTTGGATAATTTAAGGTTAGTGAGAGCAAGTCTATTCATTCACCAAAGCTAGGGTAGATGAGGAACTGCATTATTTTGATATAAAACATCTGAAATACAGATTATGGGAATTATGCAACAAAAATAACAATCTACTTTAAGAGCTGCGCAGTGATATGCGGTGTTTAAGCACTAATGGAATGCTCTATTGAACTAGATCGCAATGACAAATCGCTTTGTGGTGTGATTAATAGATCCATTTGTTTTACCTCTTAATCATGACAGCTTATATAGATGGAAACATAACTGAAATGCACAATGAAAGTCAATATACACTGGATATCTTGTGCAGCTTAACTAGCTGTTATAGATGATAAGAGAGTGTTAAAGTTACTATTCAGAGCTGACAATTTGACATGTACCCTGCAAGAGAGGCATGCCGATAGAAATGTTCTCACTCACGTACTGTGTGCACATTCTCATTGTAGTAAAGCACCATCAAAGCAGTTTGAATGACAGAAATAAACCAGAAAAAAACTATTGACATTTAATATATGAAAAATATCAATTATGCATTTGCATTTGTTGTGCATATTTAATGAACCGAACATCAAAATGTATAAGGTAATTATAAGCAGAAATTGTTAAATAAGCAATCTGTTCTTGTGTTTGTGTCAGGGACAAACTATACTTGTGAAATCTATAGGAGAAATGCAAATTATGAATTGCTTTTGCTGGGTTCACACCAGGTGTAGATACAGAATTAAAGCGCTTCTGCGGGTAGACCTCAGATTAGAGTGTGCTGGGAGCAGCAGCTCTATTTTAGGCCTGCATGCATAGTTAAGTGCAGCTGTCACCAGCCCAACGCTGGTACAGGGAATTCGAAAGCCAACCTAGTAGGAAGCTTGAAGGAACGGTCTGTTTGCGTAAAAAACTGCTTGGCCTGTAGGGTGTCAACAGACACTACTTCATCAATAATTTAATATGTGATATAATAAGCAAATCAAGCATGCGATACATGTTGATTAGACTGAATAATTGAATAGGCGGTAAAAAGAGAAAGCCATCCTTGTTATAAGAATCTCTGCTTATTACATACAAATACACAAGAAAAGAGAATGGGTTAACATCTTGCATAGGATCTTTATTGTCCATAAATGTACATAAATCACATATGAAAGAAAGAGAAAGAAAAGACAGACATTTCCCTCAGAGAAATAAATTCAGCCCCGCATAATCTTCCCTGCAGTGTAAAAATATAAATAAAAGAGCACACCGGATCCCATTTCACACAGGTTGTCACACACTACAAAAGAAAGAAAAGACAATTAGAAAACATTATAACAGAATCTTTAAATGAACAAAAAAATAAGACAGAAGATTTTTTTAACTTAAGGGATAGATTTATTTAAAATATATTTAAATACATTTAAAGGGAGTTAAAATATGGAAGTTTTGGCATTATTTACCAATGGAGAGTTTTAGTAGAATATCTGAGCTGCTCTGTTTCATACAACAACATGAGGATCAGGAGCTGATAAGCTCCAAAAAAAAAAAACAATCACCATAAGGTAGGGCTTGCATAGACTAGTCGAGTAGTCGAGTGATCGACTACTTCAACCACTAGTCGGCGCTGTCGGAGACAATCGACTACTCGGGCGTGCATTAACCATAATGCATGCACAGTTTGCAAGTACGACGTGAATTTTAGGATTACAATATTGCGTGTAGCTGTTACTTTCTATTGCTTTATCTATGTTGCATGTAAAATTAAAATATGTAATGTAATAATATGGGGTGTGCTCGAAGCTGAATACCTTATTCGGAAAGGCACAGATAATGGATAAAAAAAAACGAATAATGGATAAGTAATAATTCTGCCTGAATATTTGGCTGAGGCTGACACAGTCTGGTGTTTGCTAGATAACAGGTGAGCCAGGGGATCAGCGCAATATTATACACAAACCAAACCAGCTCTCTCTCAAGAGTAGGCTAATAATCAACTTAGATACAGATACATTTTCTACTAGGCCTACATATTTGCTTCTTTATCTTTTGCTGGTTTAAACGCACATTTAAAAAAGACTCGCTTAAAGAGTTCTGCGTAATGAAAATGTGTGCATTGAATTAATTCAGTCGTCTTCAAATGATCACTAAACGTTTGTCATGACATCTCTTTGCTTGTATGATAAATTTATTTTTAGAAATTAATAATTATTTTAGTTTAACATGGCATTTTTGTTCAGTAATAACTACGAAAAAAAAGAAAGATAGTCATAACGGTCTTATCAAGTAACTGTACGATGTTCCACCTGGTTTTATCCGAATACAGATACAAATAATTTTGTGATTGTTACAGATACAAATACTGGCTGTTGCATGAAAATTAAAATATGTAATATCATACTGGTAATTATAAAGTTTTGACAATTTATGTATGTAGCTATTTGTTGCATTAGGCTATGAATTAATAAACGTTTATTGATAAGAACTATTTCATGTCTTTTCATTTACAGTAGCATGAACCACAAGTAGTCGAGTAATTTGAGTATTTTTTAAATAAGAAATCGACTAGCAGAAATCAGTAGTCGTGCAACCTCTACCATAAGGTCACCAAAAAAGTATTCTTTATGACTTGCGCACTTTATTCAGACTCTTCTGAAGCTATATAATAGCTTTGTGTAAAGAACAGCCTTAAATGACAGCTGTGGTCACCATTCATATTGTATAGCAGAGAAAATCTTGAATATATAATATAAATAACTCCAGAGAAGAACGTGAACTACTCCTTTCGATTCAATTTGCAGTGCAGAGATCTGAAAATTGCATTACCAAAATTCAAGGTTGTGGTGGCCAAGATATTCACTAAGAATATTCTTTGTAAGAGACTAATCACTTACCATTCACTCAATCAGATGATGATGATGATGGTGGTGGTGGTGGTATTATATCTTAAAACCAAGTGCCCTCATGCACTCCTTGTGTGCTTCAATGAGGTCTGTGCAGCTTTCCTCTCCCTTATCAATTATGCTGCAATGAAGACAATATTGAGTCACAGTATCTTGCTAAAATGTATTAGGGTGAGTTTACCCAAAAATAAAAATTCTGTCATTATTATTTACTCACCCGTGTGTTGCTCAAAACCAGTTTGATGGAACACACAAGGAGAAATTTGAAGAACTGCTCCTGCCACAATACAACTCTAGTACTAGTTCAACAGTGATCAGAGTAGTTTTACAAGTTGATGCAGACTACTTTTATGGGGATTTGCATCCTTTCGGAAGTCTGAAATTCTTGTTTGCTTTTTATTTAATGTAAAACGCTGAGCAGTTCAGTGCTTCAAAAATTATTTTCTGCTTCACAGAAGAAAGTAAGTCATGCAGGTTTGGGACAACATGATAAATAATTATGTAAATAACGACAGAATTTTAATATTTTGGTGCAAAATATCCCGTTTGAAGCAGTAACTAATAGCTACAAGTCTCCTCACCAGGCATCTCGTGCTTTTTTGGTCTCAGGACACGCACAGCATGGTTTGAGAGGTTTCTTCTGCTCTGCCCCCTCTATTGCTGGTGAAGCCTCCACACTGGCTGCTGACAGGCTCGACATTTCCACTTACAAACACTGTCTGAGAAAAACAAAAGAGCATGGGACATATGATTTATCAGTTCTAAACTTCCGTTTCAACATAACATATTTTGCACAGCCAGCAGAGCGCAGCATATTATCCACCATGCCATTAGTTACATCATGTCCTAGTTACATCATGGCCTCTGCTCTTCATCGTTTCGTTATTATTCTAAAATCCAGCTGTCCATACCTCGCTGTCAAACATGCTGTATCTTATCGGATGTAAAAGATATTCAAACTGTGCTGTCAGGTAATATCAAATAAAAATGTGTCTCTGACAAACTTGTACTCACTCTATATGATGTATGGACTGGTGCGCTCACGTGCGTCCTTCCTTACACAACCTGCAGCTGTCAAATAACAGAAGAACCCCGCGAAAGCGGAAGTGTCGCGTAGCTTCCGGGTCAATGCCATTAAATAAAAACAACAAAATTAACAACAAAGCCACAGTCATTTACTACCTAAATATGATTTACATTCACACACAGTTTAATGGCTAAAGGTAAACGAAACGCGATTCAATCTAAAATCAGTTCATAACAACACAATAAAAGTCTTATACAGAATAAAAGTCATTTAAAAGTTGAGGTTTATATGATCATAATATTGTTATCATTACCTAACATCTCAGTGTATTAATTTTAATACATATTTTAATAGAATTTTAATTAAATTCCGCAAGTTAATGTCGCTTTATTGTGCCATCCCAAAGAGGCACAAAATCACTTTCACAGACATTTAAATTAAATGTTCCCTTCTGGTGGAATGACCTGCCCAACTCAATCCGAGCAGCTGAATCCTTAGCCTTCAAGAATCGGCTAAAAACACAGCTCTTCCATCTTTATTTGACCCTCTAATTCTAGCAATTTCTATTCTTTTAAAAAAAACTTGCCCCTTTTAGACTTGCACTCTATTCATTTACTAACAGCTTGTTTTCTAAAAAAAAAAAAAAAAATTTACACTAGCTTCTCTATTCTTTTTTCTATTCTATCTATTCCTTTTCTTTTTATTTATTATACAGTTTAAAAAAGCAAAAAGGTCCATAACACTAGCTTGCTCTATTCTTTTTCTATTCTGTTTTCTTTTTATTTATTATATAATTTTAAAAATAACTTGCTACGTGTACTATGTTAAGCTAACTGAGACTTTTATAGCACTTCCGTATCATTTCTCTTTTGTTGATTTTGATTGCTTCCATTGTCCTCGTTTGTAAGTCGCTTTGGATAAAAGTGTCTGCTAAATGACTAAATGTAAATGTAAATGTAAATTACATATTTAATTGTTTAATCATATTGGCTCATGTCTTCAATTTAAGTCAGATGAGATATGAACATTATTTTGTTTCTGAGTAACTTAGGTATTTGCAGGCAAATTCACATAACTCTACTTTTCATTCATGCAGTTTACAAAAGAAAATATGTTCACACTGATGCAGCTTACTTCATGGATGACTTCTGATATTGATGATAATATAGTTTTCTTTTTGTGAGAATTCTTTGTGTGATCCATCTAGCTATTTTCTCCAGGACAACTGCACTATCTGAATCTGTTTTTTTGTTTGTTTGTTTGTTTGTTTTTTTCTCAAGAACTGCTTGGAAGACCCTTGGCCTGTTTTATACTCTACACATATTCAGCACATAAACGGATCTCCAAAAGAAGTGCAACAATGGCACATATAGCTTTCATGTTGACATTGCTTCTGATGTGTAACAGAGTTACATCTCTGTACAGAAAATAAAGTGCTTTCAGGGTTACTAAATTAAGTATTTTTTACGATTATCACCATGTATTTAAAAATGGTTATCATAAGTGAGCTTTTGAGGACATACTTATTGTCATTAAAATCAAATTTTCACGAGGAGAGGAATAATGGTTAGATCTAAATGATAATAAGTCTACCTGAAGCAGAACCCAAACCCTAAAAAACAATGCTGTCTTGTATGCCTGTCACTAAGTGTGCAACTTGCATCAAGTCTGACACATACTTTTTTTTCAAACACTGGCAAAACTGCAAAATATTGTGTTGATAAATGTTTATATTGCATTTTCCCCTGCATTTTCTGCTACGTTCAGCGTGCTATGAGCGGCAAAAATAGAACATTTCAGTCATGACGTCAATTTGTAGGCCAACACAGAATGCGAACTCAGCATGAACTCCCTCAGGCATTTCTACTGGGTGTTTAGTATATTTTTGTTTGTTTGTATGTTGTGTTTAATTTATGACTTGATAAAAGGTAACTTTGCCGTTTTTTTTCTACAACATAAACAGCCACACTATACCTCAAACATGAATTTAGAAAGTGCTGCGTCCGATTAATTTCAAATAATTTGTCATGCATGTAAAGAGATGTGTTATTAATCAGAAAACCATTGCAGTACTTATATACATTTTTAAAGATAATGATTTAAATTCTTGTGTCATGTGTTAGGCAAACACACACACACAAATATGTCTGGTTTGCTATCCTTTTTGGGGACTCTCCATAGGCGTAATGCTTTTTCTGCTGTACAGACCGTATATTCTATTGCCCTACACCAATCCTACACCTAAACCTACCCCTTACAGGAAACTTTCTGCATTTTTAGATTTTCAAAAAACTTCATTCTGTGTGATTTATTAGCTTGTTTACCCATGGGAACCTCAATTTAGGTCCCCACCGTGACACGAGTCCACATGAGTCTGTGTGTATTCAGGTTTAAGTCCCCACCAGAATAGAAAAACAGGTACACACACACACACACGTTGGTTTCATGGTTTATGGGGACTGTCCATAGGCATAATGATTTTTATACTGTACAAACTGTATTTTCTGTTGGCCTACACCAACCCTACACCTAACCCTACCCCTCACAGGAAACTTTGTGTATTTTAAGATTTTCAAAAAAACTTGTTCTGAATAATTTATAAGCCTTTTGAACTACGGGGACACTAAAAGTGTCCTCATAAATCACCTTCACGTTGTAATACCTATGTCATACCCATATCATTATACAAATTTGTGTCCTCATAAACCACATAAACATGCACACACACATACATACATATATATATATATATATATATATATATATATACATACATATAGTGTAACGTTAGGGAGGTGTGACAACAGAGTTGGATCCAAATGCAGGCTTTAATGAAAAGACGTAGTCAGACAGGCAGGGTCCAGTACCAGCAAACAGAAATATACAAGGTAATCCAAAGGGGTATTCCAGAAACAGGCAAATGTCAAGTCAGGCAGCAAACGATCACAAAACAAACAGTCCAAGGTCAAACACACCAAGGCAAGGCAAGGCAAGGAAACAGAGAGCACGGAAAACACGTATATGTAACAGGCTAACAATATCCAGCGATGTGTGTGTGTGTGTGAGTGCAACCTAAATAGTCCTCCTGATTGGAAACAGGTGTAAACGGATGATAGGTTCAGGCAGAGGGATCCAGGGAAAAGAAGTCCAGGGTGAGTAGTAATGGTAAGGGATGGAATGCCCTCTAGCAGAGCTCATGGAACTCCAGCTGGTGAGTTTGACAGAGCACCCCCAACCCTAAAGAAGCGACTTCCAGCAGGAATCCAGGGCAGAGCAGGGTGTCAGGGTGGAGCCGGAGACCACCACGGCAGAGCAGGAGGAGCAGAAGACCACCAGAGTGCAGCTGAAGTGGAACACAGAGAGGTTAACAGCAGCCTCCTTGGCTGTGACTTGACAGTCAAAGGGTTCACAGGCGGCCTCCAGGGCCATGATAGGGCAGGCAGAGATTTCAGAAACGACCTTCTTGGTCGTTACAGGACAAACAGAGAGTTCCCAAGTAGCCTCCTTGGCCGGGACAGGACATTGAGTGAGTTCAGAGGCGGTCTCTATGACCATGACAGGGAGATTCTGCAGTGGGTGCTGCCTCCTCTGGACGTTCTGATTCAGGGACTGGAGCGAGCTCTGGAGTGAATTCAGGAACTGGAGCGGGCTCAAAGACTGGAATGGGCTCAGGAGTGGACTCAGGGACTGGTGTGGACTCTGGAGTAGATTTAAGGGCTGGAGTGAGCTCTGGAGCAGACTCTGGGAATGGAGAAGGCTCGGGATTGGGTTCGGGGGAATAGAGCGGATTCTGGATCAGACTCTGGGACTAAAGCGGATTCGGGGACTAGAGCAGGCACCACCGCCTCGGGAGGTTCTACAGCAGAATCGGCCACCTCTGAGGAAGCTATGCCGGTGTGTGCGGCCCAATGCATAGAATGGGCGTAGCCATCACAGGCTGGACAGAGAGCACAGCATCTATTTCCTAGACAGATGGCATTGTAACCGGTAAACTAGAGAGCGGTGACGTTTGCCAGCCTATGAGTGCTGAGACCAGCAAGCTTGATTGCGTAGTGACCAACAGGTTTGAGAGCGTAGTGACTGGCGGGCTAGAGAGTGTGGTGATTGCTGTGCTAGAGAGTCAGTCGCTCACACTGACACCAGCGGTGGATCCTCCACACTAGATGCCAGTCTCGGTCACCTTGGGACTGGCTTTGTGGATCTGGGTATGGCTCTGACCTGGCAGCCATCTTGTGGAGAGGTTCGGGACTAGCAGCCATGATGGGACGAGACTCTGGAAGGGTGGCCATGATGGGACGAGACTCTGAAATGGCGGCCAATGGCGGGACGAGACTCTGGAACAGTGGCCCTCTTGGGAAGAGACTCTGAGCTTGAGGTCATCTTGAGAAGAGGCTCAGGTGCAGGGACTACAGAACAAGAAGGTGCAGAAAACACATATGGCGACCATAAGAACTGGACATGATGGTGGCCATGATGGGCCAAGCTCCGTGGCCACTGGAGCTTGCTGATGTTGCCCAGAAAATGGCAGAAAATTATCATAAAATAGATAAACAGTCCAAGGTCAAACACACAAAGGCAAGGCAAGGCAAGGAAACAGAGAACATGGAAAACACAAAAACGTAACAGGCTAACAATATCCAGCGATGTGTGTGAGTGCAACCTAAATAGTCCTCTTGATTGGAAACAAGTGTAAACGGATGCTAGGTTCATAGGCAGAGGGAACTTGGGAAATGGAGTCCAGGGTGAGTAGTAATGGTAAGGGATGGAGTGCCCTCTAGCAGAGCTCATGGAACTCCAGCTGGTGAGTGTGACAGAGCACCCCCAACCCTAAAGGAGCGACTTCCAGCAGGAATCCAGGGCAGAGCAGGTTGCCAGGGTGGAGCCGAAATATGATCTTTCACACTCAGAATTGTGGCAGAGATATATTCCCATACTAGCAGAGCTCATGGAACTCCAGCTGATGAGTGTGACATAATTAAATATATAATTTAATGAGTTTTAAGTATTTTGGCAATTGGTTAATACAATAATGATTATAAGTATACCTTTTTTATTATTCATGTGTATAGTTCATGTGTTATTTGTAAGATATGTCACAGATTAAATTGTTGCATGGAAGCATCATTCAGTATTTTAACTAGACAGATGTTTCACAGCTTAATAAAACCAGTGACTAGTCATGTTTAATGAAATCAGTCATTACACCCACTTGATAACTGAATGCAATGGGATATGTAGATTACAATGAATGAATGCAGTTTAGGTGTTTGTTGCCTTCTGAGAACATTAGATCAGTTACATGTTACATTACTTGAATACCACTTTGAAATTCAACACTGTATTGTGACTCTCATAAACATAGGCTGCCAATGCAACACAATACTGTATTCAGTTTACTGGATATCTAGTGAGCTCCACCATTGTGATGTGATAAGCTGCAGGTGTCTGTTTTTGATGTAAACACATCCACAATAAAAGACAGACCAGTTTCACCAGCTGCCCCTAAGAAACAAATGCTTTAAACTCTGATTTCTCCAAAATAGTCTTTGCCTGCAAAAATAGATACCTGTATTCTGTCTCTTTCTGAAATAGCAAAATTATCTGTGCACTCTTGTGAGTTCATTAGAAATAATCTCTTTGTCATATCAGTACAGTCATTTACGCACAATAAGAGCGTAAGTAATTCTATCACCTCCCATTGTCAGCCTTGGGTACGGTTTTATCAGAACCATCTTTCTAGTTCAGATGACAATAGTTGTGATATTCAAAACCACCTTGTGTCAAAGAACCGCCCCGCAGTCCAGATGAGCTGAGCTGATGTGAGCGCGAGGCAGAGATACTGAATAGTTGATGAGACAATAGTTAGTTTGACAGAGGGGGAAGAATGGAAAGTCTGGAACTTATCTCCTTCTCCATTCTGGACCGAGCCAGAGGACTGTGATGGAAAATTACTCAGCGGCTGTGGATGTGCACTCGTGAGAGAGAGAGAAAGCAAGAGAGCGAGCGTGAAGACGAAGAAGAAAAGTGGATGAAATGGTCAGCATAAAAGCAAGTCCAGAAATAAAGTTGTCAGAGAGGCACGGTGAGAGATGTTAGAGGTGCTCCGGTGATCACAATGCTTAGTCAGGGCCTGGAAATGCAGCGTCTCACACCTGAGAATCACAGCCGCTTCCGTTGGAGCGGGTGGAAAAACCTACTGCTGCCGCAGTTGAACAGACGCTCGCTGTATGTCTACGGCAGCGAGGTGGCTGTGGAGGAGGAGTGCGTTAGACAGAAGGAGGGAGGTGTGTTGGTCATCCATCCCTTCAGTCGTTTAAGGTACTGTAATCTGTCTTGGTGTTTTTATTTAGTAGAGGTTTTTTTTTTGTTTTTTTTAATACATTTTACTTTATTTTATAGCCTACTTTTTAATTAATTAATTAAATTTAAAATATAAATAGAAATGTTATACAATAATAATTGAAAAAAATAAAATAAAATATGTTATAAAATAAAAAATAAAAATACTAATGAGTTTTGAAAAGGACTGTCATGCAGTCTGTCATGTAAAAATGCCATGTTTTAAATCATGTCCTTATTTATGCAGGAGTTATTACATCATGTGTATGGTGGCCATAACATTTCTCAATCTAATTGGCATTCCAATGGAGATTGCCTTTCTAGATGGCAACAGTGGAGTAGGTTGGGAGGGTTTTAATGTGTTCTCGGACACTCTGTTCCTGATTGACGTGGGGCTTAACTTTCGCATGGGGATCATTAATGAGGACAGTGAGGTAAGGATTAGCTCTAGACATCACAAATATCACATTGCTTAAACTTCTCCAATGAATCTTTCTGTATGTTACACAGGGAGCCATAATGGATTTGAAAAGCATTCGACATCAGTATTTAAAAAGCTGGTTTATACCTGATATGGTGGCAGCATTCCCAGTTGGTTACATACTACTTATTGCGGTAATGTGCCTTTTTCTGCAAAATCTTTTGGCTGTATTGAAATTACAAAGCTCCAAATGGAAAACTTGTGTTTTGTGCCATTGTCATGACAGGACCTACAATACCACAGTGACTCTCCCTCATCCAGAGCCACCAAAATGATGCGCATCTTGATGTTTGTGAGAATCCTCAGTCTTGTCCGCCTGCTGCGTGTTTCAAGGCTCGTTAGGTTTTTCAATGAGGTGGAGAGAGTAAGTAATGAATTGCTTGAACAGGAAACTGACCTTATCTTAATTAGGCAACGCTGAATGTCAGTTTAGTCATCATTCAGAAAAATTCTTTGAATAATGCTTTTGATTTTTATATTGAATCTCTGCCCATATAGGTTTCAAATGCCAACTTGGAGGTGGTGAGGGTGTTCCTAAGAATTTTGTCGTTATTTATGATGATTTTCCTGCTGTGCCACTGGAATGGCTGTATTCAGTATTTTGTGCCTATGCTTGAGGAGTTTCCCTCAGACTGCTGGGTTAGAAGAGAGAATCTAATGGTAAGTGTGTGAGCAACATATTCACATAAAGAGCATTCCCACATTTATAGAAATGTTATTAATTTTGAAAACTGTACTTGCAGGGCCTGGAAATATCATGGAAATGAATAATATTATATATATGCATACATATATATATATATATATATATATATATATTAGATATGCTCTAGAAAGTAGTCTGTCATCTTACTTGTATATTATTCCGAAGCTGAAGCTGAGCACAATATTACAGCAATAATAATACTGAAATCCTCTTAGGTAATTTTCACTCCTATTAATAACTGTGTGAGTCTTCTCTGTGACACTACGTTTAACCTATTATAATTAATTACACTTTTTGAAAAAAAGGTCCAAAACGTACTAATATGTGCCATATATGGACTAATATGTACACTTTAGGTACTAATATGTACCTTTATGCACCCTTTAGGGGTAAATAAAATACAATGTGTACCTTTTCAAAAGTTAGTGCCCTATTGACAACTTTTGTACCTTTATTCTGAGACTGTATTACAGAGAGTGTGTAATATTTCTTGTTTCATGGTTTTAATGTATACAATATTGTATTAATGTCAATGCTTTGTGTAATTTGTCAGAATGCCACAGTGGGAGAGAAGTACTCTTTTGGAGTCTTTCGGGCCCTCTCTCATATGACTGCAATATCATACGGTTCCTCTGAAACACCCACAAGCAAGGAGTATACTTTTGATCAGCTGATTTAGCAAAATGTTAATTTTATATCACAATGCACAACTGATACTTCTTTTAATGCCTGATTTTTGTTTTGTTTTTTAGATGAGGTTGAGCTGTGGATTGTCATGACTAGCATTGTGTCTGGAGCCCTCATGTACACGGTGATGGTCGCCAACACTGCTGCAATGATGACTGATGTGGACATAACAGCAAGAGCATACAAGAACAAGGTGCAAGGAAAACAAATATATTGCTAAAACAGCATATTAGATTTTTATTGGGGGTGTCATTCACATTTTCTGTTCCCTTATGTGTTTGTTTTTACATAGATGAATCATATGGAAGATTATATGACTTTCATGAAGCTTCCCAAAGCCCTTCGCATGCGCATCAACAACTTCTTTCAGGCTCGTTACGCAGGAAAATGGTATGATGAGAAGGATGTCCTGAAGTGGGTGTCTTCATCTCTCAGAGAGGTACTGCTCACTGTTGAAATTGCTAGATAGTCACAGAAATGATTATTTAGAAGATGTTTGGCTCATGTTTTTAATAGTGAAGCAGTGTTTTTATAGTTTAATGATTGTTTGGATGGATTTGTTAGGACATTCTGATGACCATGTGCTCGGCCCATGTGAGAAAAGTTCCCTTTTTCCGGAACTGTGATATCAACTTCATCAATGCCATTCTTCTGGAGCTGCAGTATGAGGTCTACCAGGAGGGTGACGTCATCATCCGCCAGAACACTCCTGGTGACCGCATGTTCTTCATCGAGCACGGGCAGGTCCTTGTGGAGAATGAGTATTTCCAGAGGGAACTGTGTGATGGAGACTGCTTTGGAGGTTTGACCCGAGTCATGTTGCTTTGTCAATGCAATGTCTGTTTAGACTGTGTTGTTTGTAATACTCATGTCTTGAAACTATTTATTAGTAAGCTGTGTTAAAGGGATAGTTCACCCAAAAATTCTTTCATCATTTACTAACCCTCAAGTTGTTTCAAACCTGTTTGAGTTTCTTTCTTCTGTTGAACACAAAAGAAGATATTTTGAAGAATGTGTGTAACCCATCAGTTGACGGTAGCCATTGACTTCCATAATATGGAAAGATACAAGTCAATGGCTGACAGAATATTCATTTTTGAGTGAACTATGCCTTTAAATAATGTTTTTCCTTGCCTTTTCCAGAGTCATGTCTCCTAACAGGAGGAAGGCGTTTGGCCACAGCACAAGCTCTGACTATCTGTCAGCTTTTTTCCTTGTCGGTGGACTCCTTTCATTGTGTTCTGAAGGACTATCCAGACATCAGGAAGGAGCTGGAGACATTTCAACAGGATAAAGACATTTTGTTGTGTTGAGAAAGTAAGTTTTAGTTCTATCCATGACACAATTTGGAGCACAACTTAGTTAATTTAATAGTTTTACTGGAAACCATGATATATCTTTTCAAGATTCTATTTGAAATAGAGATTTTGTTACATTCTAAATATTTTCTTCTTTACTATCTAGTTATTTACTAGTACTTTTAAATTATAAATGTGTACATTTATTTTTAAATAAACTTTTGAATGGTAGTGTTAGGTAAGATAGGAAAAAATCCTTTTAAAAATATAACACACTGCATAATAAGGATAATTAAGGATGCAAGAGTTTAATGCATTTTGATCTCTATTTTGCATTTCTATTTTAATTGGTAGATGGCTACACTTGCATCAAGCCCCTCCTGCAGCTTCCTCAGCATGCACTTTGCCTGCTTTTGATTTGCCAGCTTTGCTTTACTTGGATCTTCCTCTATATTGGCATAGATTTCCAGATGTGGTTTTGGAATATTCTGTTCCAGCTGGTAAATGTGGGCTTAAGTATTCCCTTGTTCAACAGTGTATAACAAGCTGTTGGAAAATGGACTTTGTATAGCAAATAAGGTATGACTTGGCAACCGCATTGGAATGGGATTCCTCTGAGAATACTGATAGGATGATTTTAGACTGTTTGTAGGCCACCTTCTCCAGCTTCGCTACTCCCTCCTGGCCTCCGCTGCTATACTACTTTCCAAGTGCCCACAGGAGGATGCACAGCTCACAGATAAGCATAACCAGTTACAATGTTTTTGGGACCTCTGCCACTCGCTCCTCTAGTAGGTTTCTGCTTGTCTGCACCTCCAGGATCTGCCTCTTTACGCCTTCCTCTGTCTTCCTCTGAAAAATCCAGAACAGCACCCACTGGTGGCCTTCATTTTCCTGTAGAGGGCATTCATTTTATCTGACCAGGTCCTCATTGTACAGTAGGTATCTATCAGAGAAGCCTTGTTTAAAACAGAAAATATGTTTAATGTTTTGGCTAATATGTTAGTGCTTTCAAATAGTGTGCTGAGTTCAATTTTACGTTAAAAATGTCCCACAAATGTCAGCAGATTATTTCCAGAAATCAGCATAGCGGATGTATAAATTCTGTCGAGGCCTAGAAAAAACTCACCATTATTTACATTTAAAAAATATATATATTTAGGGAGGAAAGGGTCAAATTTTGACCCAAAGGTTGTAGAGATAATTGTAGCTCTGTTTAAAAAAAAAGGCAAATGTTTATAAAAGTCACATTTTAAAAAGATGTTAATAAAATATTCCTGAATAAAAAGTGAAGTTTGTTTTTTCTTCTCTCAATACAGAAAAATGCACTGTTCTTTATTTTCAGGGGTAATATGTGACCATGTTTAAATTAGGCATATACTGTAAATCAACAGTGACAGGAGTTTGATAACAGTGTTTCCTCTTAGCTGTCCATGAGTTAATTCCCATTCTCTGTAGGCCTTCAAAGAGAAAGTTTCATTAGTCACATATATGTTAAGATACTCTTGCAGATTTAGAATTGGCCAAATTGACAAATTGGCCAGTCAAAGTTTAGGGAAAATTAAACATTGTCTTTACTCTGTCATGGACATATAAAACATGCATTCATTTAAAAAAATAATAATAATTAAACATGAGTTTTTAATGTTCAGTCCTTTAATTTGAACTCTATCTTTTTTTTTTTTCTACTATTTATTATTCAAGTTAAATGAATGGAAACATTCAGTTCATTTGGTTAATATAATCGGAAGGAATAAGAAACGTAGCCTAACCTAAAAGAAAATCTGTACCACTGAGGAATGAAGTGTCCAGAAACTAAACGAAGCAGAACACTGAGGAGATATCTTGTCATGACTATTGTGCTAAATGTAGTGGCAAATAAAAGCGGCAGTAGCCTGTCTAAAGCTCCTTGAATTCTGGAACACTTTAAAGGATGAATTGAACTGTGCTTTGTGCTTCTTAACCGAGGGGTAGGTCATAGGGCACACAATAATAAATCATAAATAATAAGTACACAAAAATCAATGACTGTAATTAAGCAATTATTCAAAGAAAACTATGTGCATTAATTGTTTGTATTTGGGTAATATTTTCAGTATTGTTTTAGACAGATTCTAAGGGTGAACATTGTCACTAAAAACAGAGATCTGTTAATCACAAGGGCATAAATAAATAAATATGCTGAAAACACTTCTTCTTTCGGAAATCCAAGACATATTCTAATCATATTAGACATATAAAATACCTCGACGCCTCATTGGCCGCTTTGAGCCGTTGCTGCGTTACGTCAACGCGGCCGCCATATTTATCCGGGCAAGACTGCTTTAAAAACAAACGGAGGTCAACGGGGGAGCTGCGGGTTTTCTGGATAAAAACACGATAACGTTTACATTTATCAACCGATTTCAGTGGTTTGTGATCTACATGGACTTAAAAATAACTCTGCCTCCAGTTATTTAGTTAGGCTTGGAAAATTGTGAAAGCTCACACTCGTGTTGATTTGGTTGATTTTTTTTCTGTTAACAATTCTAATATTAATGTAGTATAACTGTGATATATACATGTCATGTAATTTTAATGTACATTAAATTAAGTTTTTTCATTGCTTTCTCTGTCTTCAACCTCAACATTTTAGCTGTTCTTGTGCCTCAGGTCAGAACACAGCTCATTCCCTTTGAAATACTGGGGTTAAAAATCGAAATAATACATCTTTAAGTATTAATAATTTACCATAATAGAGAAAATGGAATAAAATCAGCGAATACAAATCAAAAAGTGACAGACTGGTAGTCTGCTTCCTATTTTCATAACACTCTATACAGATAAAAACTCCTCAACAAATATTAACAAATGTAACTGATAATCCTTTATGGATTCAGTAAAACTTAGTTACAGTGGTAAAATATTATGCACTGATACAGTGCGCAGTAAAATATAGTAAAAGTGATATGTAATATTAAAAAATATATGTAGTACAAGTTGTAGTAAAGTGAATAATATAATAAAATAGCGAGTACAACAGTACAATAATATAAGTGATATAGTAGATTTATAATAGCAACAATTATATGTATAATACCATAATAAATGAATAACAATAGATGAATAATAGCAAGTAGAATATGTAATATCAAAGGTGGAATAATACAGAATAGACAATAATGAAGAAAAAATTAATAGTAAATTATAAAGTAAATTAAATAATAGTGAAAACTACAGTTTTATAATAGTATTTGTGTAATAATTATTAAACAAAGACACAACTGAAGACAAGCAAAAATGTATGGTTGTCAATTCCAAATTGTGTTTATATATATAAATCCAAATTATTATTTATATATAGATATAAGATAGATATAGATATAAAATCCTCTGACTCAATCTGCAGCTCAAGGACATTTTATTTCAGTTTTCAGTTCTAGCTTTTCCTGGGAATAGAGTGGTTTAGTTGTGACGTGAAAACCTGACTAATAAAGACTAATTCTCCACTGCTTCCCTCAAGATTTACCTATATTTCATAATGGGTTTTTTTAAATTAATGAGTAAAATAAGGTTTGTGGTAAACAACTTGACAAAGCTTGACATTTTGCTATACAATGCAAATTACACTCACTCATGCAGAAAACACAAATTTTGAAAATGTTATTTATTTTTCAATATCTGTTACTACATAGGAATGTTTGGGGCATAAGTATAGTTATGTTTAACACAGACCAGAATATGAGATGCCCCCAAAAACCTTTATATTAATCAAAATTAATAATCATTATTACAACATCAAGAGCAATAATCAACAATGATTTTGTCATGATATTGCAGCTTCACTCAATAAGGAGTTCCTGTGTTTCTGATTTCTAGGCTATTTACATTATGCAGTTTTTGTGTAAATGCACATACAGTACATGATCAGCATTAAACAGCCTGTGTAAATAATTTTAAATGCAGTCTATAGTATTGTGATTGACTGAAGAAACTGGTTATTTTTAAAAGTTTGACAAAAAAACCCGACAGAAACATGTAATAAAGTAATTATATTGTTATAAAAATGACCCATACAAAGGTTAAAAAATGCTCCTGGAAGTCTGTTCCGGGGAGAGAGAGTGGCTTGAATATGATCAGGGTCATTCTGGCCATTCATTCAGGGCTATTCTGGGTTTTAACCCAGAAACCCAGAATAACCCACAACATTAGGATGTGGAAGTATAGCCTAGTCTCTTGGAAATTCAAAGAACGGGCTTTCTTCAGCTTTCCTTAAGGCTTGCGTTGTCCTGTTTGCAGTTGGCTAAAAATGAAAAATATATAATCAGTCCACAGTTTTATGATAAACTATGAAATCCTTATAATCTAGTGATGATAAACTTCCTCTTTGTAAATGAGTAGTGGAATTAAAGAGAGATGCTTTAGCTCCATCCCTATCCTGACAGTCTGACAAAGTGCTCACTGTACATATTGTGCTCATAACACAATTTAGTTTATGATATAAACTACAATATAAGTTAAAACTTAATAAGAATTAATTTAAACTTTGATTTCTCATAAAGTCTCAGCTTTCACAGCTTACTAGCGATATCGCTAACGTTAGCTATTAATAGTCTGACACTGGTGGCTAATTAAGCTGTCAACATAATGTTAAAAATGACCAAAAAAACATCCAGAAACAACTGTTCAGTTTTACCTGTGAAAGATAATGCCCTGAGATCTGTTTTTATTGTTGTGCGACGGTCTGTAGATGCCCAAGATGCCGACGAGTCAGGTATGTTTTCTTCTGTCCCGGTGTTGTGCCGAATTCTGACCCTCGCCAGATTATTAGCTCCCTAGTATTGGTAGGTTTGGGGTTAGGATTAGGCAATCTGGTAGCGATTTCAATGAGGGTGGTAATAATTTGGCAGGGAGTCGAAAATGGGCACAACACCGGTATGAGAGTTATGGAGAGTTGCCCGGAGTAATATGGCGGCGACGTTGACATGAGGTCGAGCAGCCAATGAGGCGGCTAGGTATTTATATGTCTATGGGGAAAACCACCGAGCACGAAATAACTGCACAGAACGACAGGTGGCAGTAATGAGCCGAACGGTGTTTGGATGTGCGTCAAGTCTAACGAGTCAGACAAAACGAACCCGGATGGACCGCGAAATTTGAAAGAAGAGTTCAGATAGATATTTGTATGTCGTTGTCTGAATCTAATTTATAAAACCACAGCAACTTTGTTAAGGTATAATGCGATTTTATGCTGAACTGAATGTGCTCAAGACAGTATATTCATTGGTTTTGTTATTGTGATAATTTACTTGTTATTGTACACTTTCCATATTAGCTGGCCAGTCCAAAACAGTTAACGTTACAGTTAATTGTTTATATGGCTGTGGAAAAGAAGGATAACACGTTTTATGCTTGTATATTATTATGGTAATATCATATGTAATAATATAATATAATACTGATTACTTACTGTTATTTCAGTTTGTAAAACAGGAGGGACGTTGAGAATGAATCCTTCAGAGCGTTTCTTTGCAAAGCTGCGGAAACTGACTGTTTATCTGGAGACAGAAAGCAACTATCTCCTTCATGCAAGTCAGAACCCCCAAGACGACGATGGTAAGTTGCCAGGAAATATTTTGTAGCTACTAATAAAATGATCAGGTCATAAGTATGCATCTGTTGACTGGTGTATGTGATCTGTTTTATTCAGAGGATGAAGAGAATGGGGCTCAAGCTCTGTACCAGCTGCACTCTGAAGTCAGAGCATTGAAGGTATATGTGTATGTTTAGTTGTGGTTCATGATTTCACTTTATTTTTAAATATGGGCTTCATTTAACACAAAACCATGTGCAGCGGCAAGTTCAAAATCAGGTGGCTACACATGACGCAACAAGTACTGAACTGAGGAACTTTGTGAGAAGATGCTTGGTGCTGAAGCAGAGAACCACGGAAGACATTGACAGACTGAAGAAACACTATGAGAAGTATGGCTACAGACCACAAACAGCAAGACAGGGAAATGCAGGTAAATGTTTATTACATTTGAGAATGTTAACATCCTGCTGCTTGACTTTTGTGTTTATTGTCTCTAATTGAAGATTAAAATAGATTCTTGCTTATTTCAGTGGAAATGTTTTTTATTTACTCACTATTCTAGAGATGAATGGTACAAAGGATGCAGATAAGTTGGATGCAGCAGATGAAGATGAAGCGATGGGACAAGGGCTTTGTGAAGAGGCTCAGCAGCCTGAGACACCAGAGAAGATGCAACCACCCGTTGACCAGCTGCGGACCCCAAAGCTCTCCGATTTTGGTCTGTCTGCACTCCAGTTCCAAAGAGTGCTTGGTGAAGCAGAGCCGCCCCACAGTGCTGCTCCTGTCCCAGCTGTGGCTCTGTCACCACCACCATTTGTCATGAACATGCATCCACCGCAGCCAAAGACGCCCAAGTGCTCTCTGCGTATGGAGGAGGATGCTCCGACTCCACGACTAGAGGACTTTGGCATCTCTGAGTACACCATGTGCTGGAACAATGACTTTACCATGGATTTGTTCAACAAGAAACCACCAAAGACCAGCAGGTATGCTGCTTACTATGTCTGGGTGTGAATATCACATCACAAGCATGATTTGCTTCAGAAAAGACTAAATATGTCACTTTCCAAACATGCTTTGAATTTTTTGTAATTCACAAAATTTAGCCTAATAGGGTAAATTTAATGCTGCTTACATAAAACAGGATTTACATCTTTAAGAGTAAGAGACTTTACTACTGATATTTTTGAAAGTTAAGTTATATTATTTAAAACTCATTAATTTGATTGGGTGTGATGTAATTAACAGATCTCTACATGAAAAAACGTTTACACTCACCAAGACTGCATTTATTTGGTCAAAGATACAGTGGAAATAGTAATATTCTGAATTTATTTTAATTTACTTTATTAATTTATTCCTGTTATGGCAAAGCTGTATTTTCAGCATGCATTTATTCTAGTCTACAGTGTCACATGATCCTTCAGAAATCATCCTAATATACTGATTTGGTGCTCAAGAAACATTTCTTATTATTATTATTTGTGCAACTTAATATTTTTGTGAAAGAGTTATCTTTTTCCAGGACTTTTTGATGAATAGAAAGTTCAAAAGAACAGTATATTTGAAATGGAGAACTTTTGTAACATTATAAAAGATTTACTGTCACTTTTGGTCAATTTAATGCATGCTTTTTTTTTGTGAAAATCTTATTGATCTAAATTTTGAAATGTGTTGTATGTATATTTAGCACATAATATGTGTGTTGGGTCTTTCACAGTGAAAGAACAGAGAATGGTCAGAAACCCTCTCGTGTTTTCCCCACTTTGTCTTCTGCGCCTAACAAAGGTGTTGCCAACGGTAAATAATACCGACTGTTGTTTTCTTAATATTATGAATAGTTATCAACCTGTTTGGAGTTTTAAATAATTGTTTCTTAACAGTATAACATTTAGTTCCTGTAGCCCTGAATGTGTGGTTACATTTGTGCGTTAACGATGTGTTACAAAAAAATGCATTCTTGTTTTTTTTTCTCCAAGCTTCCCTTTTTTGATCTGCATTGTTGTGTTTAAATATTCCAGATAGTCTGGAATCCCCAGAGCCTCCTGTGTTTTGCACCCCAGGATTTAAGTTTGAGAAACACCGCGTCCATCCTCTCCACCACTGAAAGGAAAGAATGACCTTGATTCTCCTCCTTGCCTTAATAACTGCCCTTCTACACCAGAGCTCCCTGCATTTGAAACTCCTTTTATCAGAAAACTAATAAAAAAGGTGTGATGCGCTCCTTAACTCATTATTTTAGTTACTAACATGTAAAAATCTACCACAATAGACATGACTAGTATTACATTAAACCATAATCACATTCAGTATTATTTAAAATGTGTAATGGTTTCACTCACTCACTCCAATTACCGTTTCAAAGGACGACAGGCAGGAAGAAACCGATAGACACAGGGCATCACAGGAGGGCAGCTGTCCCCTAGCAGACCTCTCAAACACAAACAGAGCTCCTTCATTTGATGCTCCAGAGATGCCAAAACTTCTACGTTATGAGGATGAGGCCATACCTGAGATGCCGTCTCTGCAGTCCCTTTTTGGGAGTTCTCTTGCTTTCGTAAGTAATCATATTTTGCTCTTTTAATCATTCAAATTGTATTATACCCTAGATTTGATGCTAAACCTTATAAATGAATTGGTGAATAGTTTCATTTATTGAGATGCACTTGACATTTGCCCTTCCTTTAACTCTGAATAGAAAAATGCATCTAGTGATGCTTCTGGGATGAAGACGGGGGCAGATCACGTGTTAGACCTGAAGCAGAGCCCTGTCCCAATGCATGAAAATGGCTTCAACCAGGATTGGTGCCTTGCGACTCCAAAAGTCAGAGTGAAGTTCCCTGCAGAGCCATGCACACCAGAGATGCCCGATATAAGTTCAGTCACTCAGGATATTTTAAAAGTGAGTCACTACCTTGTAATGCTGAAATGGCAATGTTGGAAATTATGACTTATGTCAAAGAAAGAAAATAATATGGTTGTTAAAATCTAGATTTTTTTTTCTACTCCTCTTTTAGCTTGTGGCTCAGTGCAAGTATTAAGCACTCACTACTGAATCTGAGCTGATGACCATGAAGCCTGGCTTTCAAAAATTGGAACCAAGAGGAGAACAGCAGAGTGTAGTCGTAGAGTGATTCTACGGAATTATATTTCATTGTGAGAGCAAACACTTTTAAGGAAACTTTAAACCATTTGAAAATAATACTTAATAAAGAGAATCAAAAAAAAGAAAAAGTTATTGATGGTTATGCAAATGGTACTGATTACACTCAGATGTGTTTGAAAAATTTAGACTAAAGTAAGATTACTAAATAATAGCACAAATACTATTACTTATATATATTTAGTCTCTGAGGAACACTACAGTTCAAGACTAGTTTGCAAATAAGGCAAGATGGATGAAATGCTGAAAAGCCAAACATTTGGCTCCATAATGTAAAAAAAAAAAAAAAAAAGTAATTCTATTGAAGTTTAGATTATGTCTATGAAAATCTAAACCATTAATGGGGGGTAATTCTTATGGTAAACTCTGCTTAAGTGAAACAGTTTAAAAGTAAGTGCAAGTGCTTTGTTCATACAGTGTCAAAAAGTCAGTTTATAAATGTTTACACGAGACAAGATACTGAAAAAAAAAACATTTATTCAACATTTTATGGGAATCATGGTAACAGGACTAAAACTAAAAAGGTAGACCTGGTATAAAACCCCATGAAGAACATAAAATATATGAAAAAGATTATCTATATAACTTCCAATCCTCAAGATATGCCCTATCCTGGTGCTGGAGATCAACCTTCCTGCAGAGTTTAGTTCTGGCTTAAACACTGAACCAGCTAATCAAACCTAATTGAGGTTTGCCTGAGAAGCACAGGCAGGGTTTGAACTAAACTCTACAGGAAGGCAGATTTCCAGACAGACATTCACCCTTTGTTTAAATGCAGGCAAGTCTTGTTTTAGTAGGGTCTCATGCGTCCTTGGAGAGGTGGTGCACGGTTAGGCGGAGTGATTGCGATGTCAAGGTAATCTCCGATCTGAAAGCGTTGAGACTGAAGCGTCATGGAATCATCTGCACCTTTGCGTCCCGATACTGTATTGCCAATCTCTTTAACCCTACAACAAAACCAGATGGGTTAGTCAAAACAAATCGAAACTGATGAAGTTAGAACAAAAAGCCTTCTTTATAGATTACCTGTAGATTTGTCGTTTAGGGTCTGGGTATACTATTGCAAACCCAAAATGTGTGCCCTTCTTCCGCGCTTCCGGATAAACTTCCTTCACCAAGCTTGTCAGTTCCTTCAAAGTAGCATCCATCCTGTAACCAACGCAGATACAATTCAGGATCATACAGTTTATTTCATTTTTAATTCAATGCAGAGTTTATACCTACCAGGTGTAAATCTGAAGCTCGCTAGATGGTACATTCCCCCGGGCAAACTCGTCCATGCGATGATGCCTTCCATTGTTGGTGGTGAACACTCTGAGAAGAAGAGGGCATGTCTGTGGAAAACATGCATTATTTAATAACACTCTCCGTCGAAACGCAGGCGAATATGTACACGTCTTCAATATTGGTATTGCAGACAATGTGAAATGCGTTCGCTGTATGCGTCCTTTATATAACGTTATCAGAGAATTAGATTAATGTTCTATACTGGACTTTTTTATTTTTTTATGTACAGCAAACTTAGTCATAATTTACGATTTGTATACTATGTTGCAATTAAACGTTTTATTACCATATAATTCTAGTACAATAAGCTGTATACTTAAATTTTTACTAGTTACATTTACAAATTAGCTTAGCATTGCAAGACGCGTCGTTTGTGCACGACTATTTGCGCAAATGAGGAACAAAAGTAACGAAAAACAAACCTTCTCTCTGTCCACTGGCTTTTCTGGCTCTTTTTTGATTTCCTCTTGTGTGACCCTTGATTCTACAGCCATTTTAATCCAATATTGTAAGAAAACAAGTGATGAATCGCTGTTCACAGCGCCTGTTAATGAGCGATCGCGGCGCGGCGAGATGATGTCAGCACTGTAGGGCGCCAATCACAGCCAACAGATGACGGCCAGTCAGATGACGACACACTCGCGTCGCCTACGCTACCCCCGCCGCCATTTTGGGAGTCAGATTGTAAATATTACTAGAGAAGAAAAGCAAATACGTCCACAAATTCGGTGGCCTTAATATGGTTCACACGTGCGTAGTGGCCGGTTGTCGGAACAGGAGGACTCGTGGGACCACATTATCCTTCTACAGGTTTCCTCGCGACCCGGAGCGGAAGCAGCGCTGGATCGCTGCTGTGAATCGCGAAGGGTGGGTGCCAAACGAGGGCAGTAGACTCTGCAGCACTCACTTCATTTCGGGTATGTGTAAATCAGATGTCATGGGTATTGCATGGGTTTGATTTTAGCAGGAAACTTAAAAAGCAATGCTCATGTCTGGGTCGAATGTATATATTTCTAGTAAAGTGGGGGAACATATTTTTATGTTTGCAACGCACCTTTCTGATGTACCATAACGGATCTGAAAGCCAGAAAGTGTTTCCTCTTCATGTTAACTTCATCGTTATTATACACTTTGGGGGTTTGGGCTAAATGTAAATAATTGCACAATGCTTATTTGGCTTTAGATTAACTTTTTGTATTGCACAATAAGGAGTCACTCCTCAGCGGTCAAAACAGACCGAAGGCAATAAACATAACATTTTTAATTAAATGAATGTACTAATGATTTTGTTTCAATAATATTTATTCTTTAATATTTTGTATTTTGAGGGGATTTAATGGTACTTGACAGTATTCACCTCTAAATTATGCACTGTTTATGTCTGTGTAAAAATAAAAACAAAATATATAAATTAATACAGAATTTAAGTTGAAATTGAGCAAAGGTGTTTAATATCCAATACATGGATAGCAGATTGATGCCACCTGGTGAAAGAAATAAAGAAAATCATATGTAATACCATGATGTAACCACTAGATGACTTTATAAATACAGTATATAAGTATTTACTAGTAAGAGTATTTCCGGACATGATTGCTGAATTTATATATATATATATATGGGTTGTTGACGTGACATGGCATTTTCACTGTTTCACAAGATAAAAATGAATATAATTAATATTGTTGTTATTTAAAATTCTGTAAATCATTCAACATTTCTTCGTCCTTCATGGAACTGTTATTATAAAAGCTGCAGTGTTATTCAATTTTTGGAAAATTTTTGAGCCAAATGTCAATATTGTCCTATGGCGTGACTCTCAAGCATGGTTCAATAAATTACAACTTTTATAAATTAAAAAGAGAAGCATAAAAATGTTAATAAATACCTCTGGCATAATTGTACAAGTGTCTATTTTAGTAAATGGCAATCATTTTTTTTTTCATCCATATATTTCTGAAAGTGTAGGAACTTGATACATTTTGTCTCTGAAAACCATGTCCTCTGGTGTGACACCTTATCCTGATTTTAAATTGGCAATTCCAGAGAAGAATTTAATTAGTTGAAGGACCCCATTCATGGTCGTGTTACTGAAGCCCATAACGCGTGCACATGGTCAAATTTTCTCAGAATTTAACTTTTTTTGGAACCACTACAAAAGTGTTACGTTTTGTTGTCCTTTGGTGTGACACCCCTAAATTATATTTTTTAATTAAAAACTTCACGTTAAACAACATAATCATGGAAAATTATGCAAATGTGTCTTGCAAACTGCTAATGACAGGTTAGCTTGGAATAGCATGGTCATTAATTGACACAAAAGGCTGAAACGTCCTATGGTGTGACCAAGCGGCAACCTCCCGCTCTCTCTCGTGAAGCCAACACGGAAGTGACTAAAACTGCAATTCATCGACTGGCCGCTGGAGGCTGGTTGCAAAAGGGAGTCAATCCCATAGACTCCCCATGTTAAAATGCCCAACTTTACAGCAGAAAAAAAACATGTTTACAGCCTAGTGCAAAAAATGATTTTGATCTATATAGCAAATTTTGCCCTTCATGACAACTGTGAGGGGGGTGAATTTTTTTTTTAGAACTCATCTGTTTAAATTATATTGACCCTTAAAGTTCTGCATAATTAGAGCGTGGCCAGTTGAGTGACAGGCGGATTGCCGCTTCTGTCACCACTGGCGAGCTAGGTGGGCGTGGTTTCAGCAAACAGCTCCACCCATATACCGCCTTTTTGTCCATTTTCGATTATCCGGGAGTGACGCGTGGTGACGCGCTTGCCAAGATGGCGGCGGTCGGCTTCAAAAATGCTCTTCAAAAACCTACGGGTGACGTCACGGACAATACGTCCATGTTTTTATACAGTCTATTATGGAAGGTCGTTGGGGCCAAAACGTGTGGTACTATTTTTTTTTTTTTTTTTTTTTAATTGCATTTCAAACCATTACAATATTTGAAACTTAACAAGGGGCATACGGACATCACCACATGTAGATGTAAGGGCTACACTAAGCAGCATAATAAAAATAAAAATAAAAAAATTTTAAAAAAAAATTGAAAAATTGAATTTTTTTTACAAATACCTTACAACATTTTCAAGAATGTTAAAAGTTTTAGAAGCCTTTGAATTCAAAGGTTTGGACACATTCTTAAAAGAAGTGAAAAAAGATTTTACATCAGAAGAAAACATTCTAAAGTTAGGTTTACAATGAATAGTTCTGGCTTTATGAAGGTGAAATTTACCCAGAAGACAAACGTGTGGTACTATGGAAGGCCGTATTATTAAATTTGTCTTTACACGTAATGTGTACAGACGAAATAACGCCTGTACACGTTATTGCGTCTACACGCGTTATTTCGTGTACAGACGTTCTGACGTGTAGACGCGCAATTACGCATAGCCGCGTAAACACAAGATTTCCGGTGTCAAAATAAAAGTCCACTAGCACTGCAAACCTTACACTTTTTTCTAATCTTTAACCTAAATAATCTAAATACTAAATTGTGTAGCATAACATCATTTTTGGATTAATAAATACAATAATTATATTAATAAATAGAAAAATTAATTAATTTATAATTCCTTTTTTTAATAATGGCGCCCCCGAGGCAGACTCGTTTGCTCGCTCCCTGCTCGAATGCCGTTTTTGTTTTTTGTTTTTTTCTTGTTTTCTCTGCAGTGCACAAATACAATGCACTGCTAACATGCAACAGACAGGCATTGCTGGATATCGCCAATTCAGCCAACCATTTATACCACCGGAACTACAACTCGCTCCCACAACCACCCCCTCACCCCCATGAAGGCCTAGAAGAAGCACTTAGCTCGAGCGAGGAAGCTGACCCGAGGAAAATGCTCCGTTTATAACAGTAATCTTGGGGGGTAGACTCATTTAAATTAATGTAATACTCTGGTTTTAGCCAGGTCTCTGTCATACAGAGAACATCTGGGTTATGATCAGTAATTGTACCATTTACTAAAAGTGCTTTTGTAGAAAGGGACCTAATATTTAATAAGTCAAGCTTTATCATTTGTTTCTCTGTATTGAATAATTTTTTTATTTGTTGAACATCAATTAAATAGTTACTCTTAAGATAGTTTGCTCTTCTAGTTCGGGGAACAGACACAGTCTCTGTAGTGTGATATCTAGGTGAAAGAGTCTCTGTGCTGAGAATTAACTGACTTCTGTGACATGAGGCAGCTAGCAGATGATATATTAAAAATAATTTTAACATTGACAAAACATAGGTAACATTAAAGGTCTACTGAAGTGCCTTGAAATGCACAGCATTATGTGGTGTGTGTTAAACATATAGCCTAATCATTTTCACAAATACACGCCGTAAAATAAAAAGATATAAAATAACATGAAAATATCCGTTACGAAAATTAACCGTGGTTACAACCAAAAAACATGGTTATTATAGGTAAGCCATGGTAAAAACAAATTAAACATGTTTTGCTACACTAACCATAGTTTAACCATGGTATTTGTAGTAAAACTGTAGTTATAAGCTACAACTGGTAATAAAGACGCCCAAAAAACACGGTTAGCCTAGCCTACATTTACTATAGTAATACCATTGTTAATCTTCTCGTTGAGGAATTTTGTTAACAACTGTAAACAAACAAAAAAGCACGGAGAGGGCAAGATAAATTCATTGTCTAACGAAATCCTGTATTACAACATTTTTGAGAACTTTTGAAATAATCAAGCTATGACATGCCCATCATGCTTTGTCGGTATATTAGATTGGTCAGGTACTCATGTTCCGTGGGTCATATTTCCATAAAAAAACATCAGAAAATGCTGTAGTGCAGGATTTTTTTTTTTTTAAGAACTTCTGAAATAATCAAGTTATGACACGCAAGAACAAAACAGTGAATTGTACCCTCGAAAAATCCAGAAAACCGAATGAACTGTATGCAATTAACGCACCTCAGAAAGAAAGCTTTTAACCACTTTTTCAGTTTGTTTACAGTTGTTTACAAAATTCCTCAACGCCATAACTCTACTGCATGTATTTTCAAATGCCGCCTCTTTCTAGGTTGTAATACAACGTCATTATCATGTGACTATAGATAGCGCTGACATGTCCGGAAAGAGAATGATCATACTACCAAGTGCGTTGGTACGTATATTAGTACGTCACTTTTAAATGTATTATTTATTAATTGTCATTATGTTGAGATTTACGTGACTATTATATGTTTAATCAATTTTATGCAAATTTGGATGACTTTGGCCTTGCCATTGGCCAAAACACTAACGTCTGTACACGAAATAACGCGTGTAGACGCAATAACATGTACAGGCGTTATTTCGTCTGTACACGTTACGTGTAAAGACAAATTTAATAATACGGCCTTCCATATGGTACTAACGCGTTAACACGTAAATACGCGTAATTGCGTGTTAACGCGTATTTACGTGTTAACGTGTCATTTTGTGCTGGCATTGAGCTTTAGCACCATCTACTGGTGGTTTTTAATGAATTTTAATTTAATGTCTTTTCAGGCATAATAGTTACAGCACAACTAGTATTCAAGTATTTTTAAATTATAACTGTTCAACCCCTGAAAATCAACAAAAGAGCAATGATATGCAAGAATGTAAATGTACATAGGGAGTCTGTTGTCTCCTTCCCCTTTTACTTAAAACATCAAAGCACGTGTATTGAGTCTACTTCAGTCTAGGAACTAAACTTGTGTATGGCTGGAACCACTTTTCTTGTATATAATACACACACACCTTAGCAATTGAGAGCAGTTTTTTGCTGAAGATGGAGCAGGCAGTGCTGTTGACTTCAAGACCTCATAGTGTTCGAACTTGTAATGAAAACAACGAGAGATGTATACCATAGATTAGCTTGTGTTAATGAGCCGCTGTTTTAGATATAAATAAGGTCTTTTGTTGCTATCATGTCCTATATTTTGTCACCCCTTCTCAGATGGTTATAGTGCCTGACACACACCACTGGGTAGAATTCGAAATACATTAAAAAGATATATCTAATACCTTAAAATTACTTGATAACATTGGATACACTAATTTCATGCAATAAATCAATAATTACTAAACCCCAATGCCCCAGGAAAAGTAATATTTTGGTTATGTTTTTGTTACCAACTAATTGAGATATTTAACAGCTATTAAGTATCTTCACTTAAAAATTGAACAAGTCATCCAACCCCTACCTTGATCCTCATGTGACAAGGAATGTGCCCTCCATTATATGGTGCATAGACATGGTGAATAATCAAAGGACACACGCAAATAAATTAATCAAGGCTTGTATTAGTAATAACTGAAATCAGACAGATGAAATATAATTTGACAATACAATTTGTGAAAACGTAAAATCATAGATTGAAGGTAGTATCAACAAGGAAATTAAATATATTTTAATATTAAAATACAGAACATGAGACTGTTTCCCCTGGCTCTTCAGTGTGCCCTTCCGTCAATGTCCCTGGCACGTGATGGTTGCTTTAAGTAAACTCACGGTATGCTCCGCATAGTACCTGGGTCACAACAACATGAATAATTCAAATAAAACGAAAGGGTGATGTCACGTTGACACTGCCTGTCGTAACAGCTTGTAATCCTTTTTATGAATATTAATGTGCTGATGCGCATCTTCGTTTTATTTCAATTATTCATAAGATTGTGAATGAGCACTTACCTAATGATTACGTTGAGTCTACCTCATCTGGCGCATCTACCATTTAGGCATGCGTAAACACGTAAATCGCGTGTTAACGCGTAAATACGTGTTAACGCGTTAATCCCACACGTTTTGGCCCCAACGGCCTTCCATAGTCTATGGGTGTGACAGAAAATGTCCTCCGGTGTGACGCCTGTACTGTCACACCACAGGACAAAGATGTCACACCAGAGAACAAGGTCTCATTAAAAAGCTTTTTTTTTTATAAGCAATTAAATAAGATTTGTTTAACTCCTTTTTATTCTTTTTTGATCATTTTCTGTGTTCTTAAATGCAATAATTACATTAATTAAAGTTTTTTCAGATTTTTTTGCAGAAAACTTCTACTGTTATAAAGTCTCATGAAAATAAGTATAAAATGTGATACTTTGTTTTTGAAACAGAAAGAATTGAGGGGAAAAAATTAGTGGAAGAGAGAAGAGAGAGAACGCGGAAATATACAAAAATTAACAGGGATCCACCAGAGATCCTAAGAGAATGATGCAGAAAGTAAATAGAATCAAAATCATGCCTTAAAAAGAGTAGCTATATAGTTTTTAAAAAAATCATTCACATCTTAATGAATGTAGTTTCAATCATATAGCAATAATATTTAGCTGTATCATAAATATCAATCATATTTAGCTGTGCCGCACATGCAGCAGGGGGGCTAGAAGAGTTTCAGTAACATACTGATTGACTACGAGACTGAATTTTGTTGATGATAAATTATTTTGTTTTGTTAAAAGAAATGTTGATATTGTTTGTATCAAAATTAAACTTTCTTTCTCATTTCACATGTTCATAATGAAATAGAAATGCTTTAACTACAATTTCTGTACTTTAGTGTGATGTAATGTCCTATGGTGTGACACACATAAAAGATTTGTTTTTATCTCAAAATATCTTAAAAAAACAAGAAAAAAACCAGTTGAGTATTGCAGTAGGGGAGATAGAAATATCTTTCATCTTAAAGTGGTTTAATTTTCAGCAGTTTTGAACAGATGACAGCAAAGATTGTCTTGTTGTCAAAGTTTGTCTTGAAATTGTCCAACACGTGATTGGGAAGAAAGTGAAAAAAGAAAATGAGGTTAATTATAATTTCATATTAAATAAATAACACTATATGAAAATAAGTGTCAAATTTATGGTACAGTTCAGTAAAAAAAAAATTAAAGAAAGAAATGACGAAGTTAGGGACCCTTTACATTTTCTCAAAGACCACACTTCACACTAAATATATGCATTTCTTCTTCAAAAAATGGTCTTTTACAAAAAAGCATTTTTTACTGGCTATTTGTCAACTACCTGTGTGTGTGTGTGTGTGTGTGTGTGTATGTGTATGTGTACAGTCATGGCCAAAAATATCGGCACCCTTGGTAAATATGAGCAAAGAATGCTGTGAAAATTAATCTGCATTGTTAATCCTTTTAATCTTTTATTAAAAAAATTCACAAAAATCTAACCTATATAATAAGATAATAAGAATTTAAAATGGGGGGAAATATCATTATGAAATAAATGTTTTTCTCTAATACACATTGGCCACAATTAATGGTACCCTTTTATTCAATACTTTTTGAAACCTCCATTTGCCAGTTTAACAGCTCTAAATTTTCTCCTATAATGCCTGATGAGGTTAGAGAACACCTGACAAGAGATCAGAGACCATTCCTTCATCCAGAATCACTCCAGACCCTTTAGATTCACAGCTCCATGTTGGTACTGCTTCTCTTCAGTTCACCACTCATTTTCTACAGGGTTCAGGTCAGAGGACTGGAATGGCCAGCAGAAGCTTGGTTTTGTGCTCAGTGACCCATTTTTGTGTTGTTTTTGAGGTTTGTGTTTGGATTATTGTACTGTTGGAAGATCCAAACATGGCCCATTATAAGATCTCAAACAGAGTCAGTCATTTATTGATTTTTTTTTTTTTTTTTTTTTTATCTGTTGGTATTTGACAGAATCCAAGATGTCCAGGACCTCCAGCAGAAATATAGGCCCACAACATCAAAAATACAGCAGTATATTTCGTTGTACACATGGGGTACTTTTTATCCCTGTGTTCACCAAACCCATCTTTGAGTGTTTGCTGCTAAAAAGCTCATTTTTTAGTTTCATCTGACCATAGAAGCCAGTCCCATTTGAAGTTCCAGTTGTCAGGTCAAGTCAATTCACCTTTATTTATATACCGCTTTTAACAATACAGATTGTGTCAAAGCAACTTTCCAATATCAAAATAGGAAAATAGTGTCAATAGTGTAAAATGACAAGATTAAAATGTAATGAAAAATGACAAGATGGCAATTCTCCAGCTGTGGTCCTTGGAGAGTCTTCAGCCACTCGAACTCTCCTTCTCACCGTGCATTAGGACGATATAGACACACATCCTCTTCCAGGCAGTTTCGTAACATTTTATGTTGATTGGAAATTCTTAATTATTGCCTGATGGTGGAAATGGGAATTTTCACTGCTCTAGCTCTTTTCTTAAAGCCACTTCACTAATTTGTGAAGCTCAATTATCTTTTGCTGCACATCAGAAATATATTCTTTGGTTTTTTCTCATTGCGATGGATGATTAAGGGAATTTGGGCTTTGTTTTCCCTCCTATTTATATATTTCTGTGAAATAGGAAGCCATGGCTGGATCATTTCATGTCATAATGAATTCATAATCACCCTGGAGTGCTCAAAATTGTGAATATGAATATACTTCAGAGATATTTTACTCATAAGAATTTCTAGGGGTGCCAATATTTGTGTCCAACGTGTATTTGAGAAAAAACATTTATTTCATAATGATATTTCCCCCCATTTTAAATTCTTATTATCCAGTGAAAGGTTAGATCTTTGTGAATTATTATTTGTTTTATTAATAAAAGATCAAAAGGATTAACAATGCAGATTAATTTTCACAGCCTCCTTCGATCATATTTACCAAGGGTGCCAATATTGGTATGACTAATATATATATATATATATATATATATATATATGTATACTGTATATGTGCGTATGTATACTGTATATGTGCGTATGTATACTGTATATGTGCGTATGTATACTGTATATGTGCTATGTATACTGTATATGTGCATATGTATACTGTATATGTGCTATGTATACTGTATATGTGCGTATGTATACTGTATATGTGCGTATGTATACTGTATATGTGCGTATGTATACTGTATACTGTGTGTGTATGTATACTGTGTGTATGTATACTGTATGTGTATGTATACTGTATGTGTATGTATATATGCATACTGTATGTGTATACTGTATATGTGTATATATGTATACTGTATACGTGTATGTGTATACATGTATACTGTATAGATAGATATAATTCATCGTGTCTGTTGCATGTTTTTGACATTAAAACTGACAAGTGTGGCTATTTTTTAGACAATGTTTTCTGTTACTTTTTGGATATATGATTTAGAAATAAATGAATTCTTTCTTTTTTTTTTGTTATCAACTTTTTATTCATTTCTACACACTACATCACAACATCCATTAAAAACAAACAAAATAACAGACATACAATCAACACTTCAAAAAGTCCAGTCAAAAAGGAGAGCGAGAGGGAGGGGAAAAATAACAAAAACAAGTCATTCCTTCATACAATCGAGTATGTTAAAGAAAAAAGCCTGCCAAGCATCAATAGTAGAGAAATAAATGTATTCTTGTTCTGTTTACAGGAAAACAAGTGAAAAATCCTAGATCCCCAGACTATGTTCCTTCCGTTTTCACTTCAGCGCCACTGTCACCAAATATGAAGGAAGCAAGTGCCTGTGAAATGTATGATAAACAAGAGGCACAAGTGGAGGCAGCCAATGCTTTGCTCTTCCTGCAAGGACAAGGACGTTTCTTGGAGGACCAAGGCCAGACTAGAAGTCAAGAAGAGCCAGAAAGTGTTTCTTCATTAAGCAGCTGTGATGAAGAGGATGATAAGATTGAAGATGATGTAGAAGAAATCTCACTGACAAGTGTAAACCAAATGGGAAGCCCAGTCAAAAACATTCCCCCTGACTATGAGTCCAGTCTTGAGGCTCTTAAGAAAGAGAACATGGAGCTGAGGGAATCTATAGAAAAGATGTCTCTCACCGAGGCATCATTTAGACACGATCCAGAAAAGGTTCGCTTCTATACGGGACTGCCGAACTACTTTGTGTTTGAGACTGTTATGTTGCTTCTCATGCCACATATGAAAGGAGACAAAAATGCAAAACTTTCAAAATTCCAGCAACTGCTCTTGACATTAATGAGACTCAGGCTTGATCTTAAAAACCAAGACTTGGCCTATCGTTTTGGGGTCAAGGTTGCCACCGTGACCAGGACTGTCCATCGGATTATTAATATAATGTTCACCACCCTTGTGCCCACTGCTGTTTTTTGGCCATCCAGAGCAGAGCTCAGAAAAAACCTACCTGCAGCTTTGCGTTGCACGTACCCAGACTGTGCAGTGATCATTGACTGCTTTAGGGTATCTCTGGAAAAAGCTCTCAATGTGGATGTGAATCAAGAGGTTGCATCTACAGCATTGACTCTGCCAGCTCATGCCACGGTGAATGAGCTTAAATATGTGATAGGTGTTGCTCCTCAAGGTGTGGTCACGTTTGTCTCGAGGGGATCACCGGGTAACGTCAGTGACAAAAATCTTGTTGAGAGTTCAGGCCTCCTTTGTAAGCTTCTGCCCGGTGATGTTGTGTTGGCTGAGCATGACTTTGACATTGAGGGCTTAGTGGGGGCTTGCAAAGCCGAACTCAAAATCACTAGTAGAAATTGCTATGAAAATTGCCAGAGTGGACAGGATGGAGAAAATTTCTCACTGGATGGCACACTTTCAGATAAAGCGAATGTTCACAGGCATGTTGGGAAGGTAATAGACATAGTCAAGAGGAGATACTCTATGTTGACCGGACCAGTGGAGAGTCCCTTTACGGTCGTAGACCGCACTTCCAATGTGAGCACTTTTGATAAGATAGTGCAGGTTGCTTGTGCCTTGAATAACCTGTGTATTTCTGCTGCACCCCTGGAATGAGCGCTCATATTTGCCACACTTTTGCGACTTTTATTTGTACATTGGCTGAATGCACCTTTTTATTGTTTCCCTATTTTAGCAGAAGACTTTTCGCTAAAAGAGGATCTTAACCTTTCTTAGAACATTTATGCAACCTAAGGACTAGTTTATACCAAACATGTTCATCAGGGCACAGTTCACTGGACAATCTCCTCTCTAGTATTTTTACGTAAGGAACTTCCTTAGTTTCTAGGCTGACTTTGTTGATGCTTCAGTTTGATAGAGACATTCCATCCATAGTTAACTTTAATTTAGTATTGTCGAGAGTGAAGCATGTATGCTGAGAATTTAAAATATTCAAGGCACTAAAGAAAGCATCTCAGTTGTATTTTGACATTAGCTGCCCTTAAGTTCCAGTGCCTTTGTCCTTGTGATGCCGATACCATTTTTTTTGCTTCTATATAGATATACACTATATTTTTACATTAATCCAGCAGTACTTTGTTCTTTACTTCTGATGTTGCCATGTCACTCTACCGTGTAACTAGCAAGTCTCACAAAATTACAGTTTAGTTATTTGCATTGCTATGTGATCATTGTTGTGTTAAATCAGCATTTAGTAACATATAGCATGATATATTCACTGAATTTTGACCATTGCACATGTTTCAGCACTGTATCCCTCACTATCACTTAACTGTGTGTTCCATTTATCTGTGTTATTGTTTGTGAAAGCGATGTTTATGTTGAATTTTCCATTTTACTCACGCGTCCTATGTGAAAAGTTCACCAACACGACTGTAATCTAATGTAGCACCCTGTTGTATAACATGTATGAAAATATCTCCATAAAATTTGAGTACTTGTAATTGGAAATGGAATTTTGTTACTTTTCAGCTTCTTTATTCTTATAAATTTCTTCTTTTCCATAAAAAACAAGACCTTCTAACATTCTGTACTAAATCTAAAACTATTCTAAACAGCATTTTGCTGTTACATTTTTAGTGATTTAATATATTAAGTATTTCATATTAATTGTATGCATGGAATTTTTATTTATACTTTTAAAAATTATTTTGTCACACACTGCAGCAGCATTTAAAATAAAAGGGTATGCAAAAGCAATATAGTTTACCTATATTAGCACATCAAATATATGTGTTCATATATTCATGTACATTTTAGCAGATTCTGATGTTGATTAAATGTATGTGTCATAATGTTGATGATGCGGTTCCTGTTTCACGATCATTCATTAGAACGTGTCAAAACTTGTAAGCAGAGTGTTTTGTCTCTGCCTTTTTGTTTGTCGTGGGTGGTTTAATCATGTGTGACCTATTATGAATTCCTTTAGGACTTGAGACTAAAATGACTGATTGATTAAAGGACACAATGCAACAACCTGATTGAGGAGCCCGGCGAAGAATCTGAAAACAAGTATATTTTTAAATATTTTATTATAACATCATTAACAATAAATACCACCATGAGTTATAATATATATGCGAATAGTACATATATCCGCCAGTATTGTCCCTCTCCAGTGATTATTATTTGCTAGCTTGCATCAGATGAGAATCTCAGCGTTGTGAATGTAGGAAGCCCCGCCCAGGGTATGTGCAGTGCTGACGTGCATGGCTGCCTCACGTGACTCCTCTGGAATGTTAACAATGCAGTAAGTGTCCAACTTTGTACTGCATTCTAATTCTGCCGTGAGTGGCGAGAAAATGGAGGACAATCCCATGATTTTCACTGTGTGCTTTATATGAGAGGACATCGAAAGACGATCCCCGGGCAACAAAACACCAGACAGATAATCTACAACTTTACTGAAGTTTAAATCAGTTCCTTGGATTAAGGTACCACTAAAATCACATGGTGAGTCGCTCAAAACTTTATTAACTTTTTTTTTTTTTTTTTTTAAACGCTGGGCATTAGTAGTTTTTAGGGATTTCTATAGTCGATTCACGCTCGCAAATCCTTTGTAAGTGTGGGAAGGAAGTTGTATTTGTCATTTAAAGCGAGATAGGAGAGGAGTGAGCGCATTCTCCCTGCGCTGGAATGCGGACTTGCTCCAGCGGATCTGCGTTCCTCTCGCTCCTGTACCGCAAAGCGCTGCAACCTCTAGGCCCTGCAACTTTATTCCGCCTTAAAGTTACTTTGAATCTAGAAAAGCATTTTGAAGATTTGCTGTTTGTAAATCTGATGAGAATAATGTGAGATTATGTACGTAAAAACGTTTTGCGTGGTTTATATGACTTTTTATATTCCGTCTTTACAGCTGGTATGGAAGACATGCGATAAAACTGAATCTTTACCGAAACTCACCGTAACAAATATCTTGGCTTTGACTGGTATAAACACCTGACTACATTACAGTTATGTTAAAATCTCATGAAATTTCGCGTCGGCTAAGGTGGTGATAAAATAGAGGTTTCCACGAGCTACAGGTAATGTTGTATTTTCACTCGTGCCTAACAATATATACTTCCCGTTGGTTTTTGTTTATTTATCTCGCGCAGTCTGATGTTTTAGTAGCAATACTAAAATCATGTACTACTATAACAGACCGATAACATTACACATCGACTGTTTTGAAACTGAATAATTCACTCCACCCACAAAATTATCGGGTTTTTTTTGTTTTGTTTTTTTCTCGTAAGATGTGCGATGACATGTGGTGGGATCTGTATTCATACTTACACTTGTTGTTTTTGTCTGCTTTGTGTTGTCTAAAAAATATTTAGGTTGATGATAAAATTATGAAATTAAGCAACAACAGTGGTCTTTTTTTTTTAACGACAGCCACAGAGGGGCCAAATTAATGTAATGTCAGTGTGATTTAAATGACTTCATACTTTCTACTTTGCAAGGAAGACAATGACAAAAATCAACAATAGGAAAGCATACAATAAAAGTATTTTTATATTGATGTTTACTGTGGTTATTTAAACAATATGCTCTCAGGATTTGTTTATATTTAGTTTATATATGTCTGTATGAATTGCATATATGAAAATGTGGATAAAGTGCAAGAACAAAATTTTCAACACTAAACTTACATGATTTATGGATCATGCTATAAAAAATTAAATGGCTTCCAGTTCACATGCTTAATCATTTGTCCAGAACAGGGGAACTGAAAAGGACAATCAGACCCCATCATTAGCTCTGCCTATGAGTAATAGTTAAGCAAAAGTGTGAAACTGTAATGATTTGACAAATATTAAGCTCTAGTTAGAAATAAAGGTAAAAAGCAATAGAAAATGTTTGGAATCACTCAACCATTTCATATTGTGCTGATGGAGTTGGAATACCAATAGTTGGATACCACACCATTCAGTGTCTTGAAATGAAGGAAAACATTTATAAAATGGCCTAGGCTATGTATACTTTGACTTTAATGAGGAACATTGCAGAAGAGCTGTGTCTATGAATGTTTATGCTGGTTGTATGCGGGTTATGCAGCAGTGTGTTTGTGGTCAGCTGTACAGTCTAACTGCAGATGTAGCATCTTTAAAAGCTTGTGGACTGAATATGAATCTATTAAATGTTTACTTTTCTCATGGATTCTCATGGATTAGTGTTTGAAAGGGGAGGTACTGTGAATTGCTGCTGTTGCTTGGGGAATGGAAGGCATGGAAAGTATTGTGTTGGAAGCCTTGACAGTAATGGCAATTATACTATATTTGTTCTAGACTGAGCAATGCATTTCCAGTATTGAGCACTCACATTCCAGAAGTATGTTTGTTCTGAAAGTCCTTTCTTCTTTGTTTTACCAGAAGACAAGAAATAAAAATATTTGGTATATGAAGACCCCACGAATATCATGATGAGAGGCATTTTTCAGTCCTGTTTTGAATTTGAGGTATTTCCTTTAGAAACAGGAAGTTTGAGCGGGATATATTGAAGGACTTTCTTTTAGTTCAAGTCACAGTCATGAACCATGATCAGTAGTTTTCTTTTTTAGTCTGTTTGTCCAGAACAGAACACACTACATTTTTATTTCTTAATATTTCGGGGTTGGTAAGAATTTTTTTTTTTATATATATATATATATATATATATATATTCTTAAAAGAATTCTCTTATGCTCACCAAAATACAGTAAAATAGCAATATTGTGAATTTAATCATTTGATTCAAAGCTGAATTTTCAGCAACCATTACTCTGATACTATTAAGGTAATAAGAAATGTTGGATTCACATTTGTTTTGCTTAGCATCAATTTAATGCGTCCTTGCTGAATAAAATAATTCACTGGTTAAAAAATGTTAAATATTGTATAAGTTATGACACTGTGTTGTGTAGACGTTTGATTTTGCGTCTACAATAAGGGTTTGCCATATGACCATGTGAGCTGCTGCATAAGGAACATGCTGATTGCATATTCTGCTTCAAGGGAGTAACAGCACAGATGTGCATGTATTTAGTGATAAACCTACCTGTTGACAGAGGTGCTAATGTCCGATCAGACTCAGACTGTCAGGCATTTGACATAGAGTAGTGATGCAGAGTCTCGGACGTGCCTGGACCGCACCCTGACCCTTCTGTCTAACACTGTCTCCACAGGCAAAGATGCATACCAGACTGGGATGGAACAAGTACGCAGATGTAACCCCTCACATGTCTTGGGAGGAGGGGGAGTGTGAGCCCTGAAAGGGGTGCTGGGATGTGAGTAGGCCAGCATCCAGCACGAGCCAGAGCCAAAGAGGCAGCAGCATCAAAGACGAGCAACAACAGGAATCCTAATCTTCCCTTGCATCTTTCCCATTGCAGCCTGTTATCTATTCAGGTCAGACTGAGCCTGGGTGTGTATAGCTCTGTGTCTTATTGTATGATTGCACTGCCATTGTTTGTTTTCTTGTGAGTGAGTAACTGGCTAAATCTTTCTGTGTTTTTCAAGTGTGAAGAATTTGTGTATACAGGCCACGTTCACTCATGAGGCCTAAGACCTTCCCTGCCGCCCCATATGTGGGCAACACGCGCCAGCGCCTGCAGGAGATCAAGGAGGGACTGAAACAACCTGCAAAGCTGGTGAGCCAGGCGCTTCATGGAGGGAGCGCTCGAGGGGAGGGGGGCAGAGGTGGGGACTCGAAGGGCAAAGACCAAGCTGGAAGGCAACAACAGCTCCGGCAGCCTCAGAAGTTCAACAACTACCAAAATGCCCTGCGAGAGATCCGCAAGTCTCTATTGCCTTTTGCCAATGAATCAGGCCCGGGATCCAGCTCGGGACATCCTGGTGAAGTCAATAGACAGATGCTACAGGATCTCGTCAACGCTGGTTGTGATCAGGTAAGCAATGTATTGGATATACTGCATGTGTGTATGTATACGAATTTCTGATAGTAATGTAAATAATGATATAAGAAATTATTCTTATTTTTTTATGATATTTATGTAGCCTGTATATGAGTGTATATTTATTTCTGGTTGGTAAGATTTAAAAAAAAAAAAGGTCTCTTATGCTCAACAAGGTTGCATTTATTTGATCAAAAAATACAATAAAAACATTAATATTGTAAAAAAAAAACTGTTTGAAACATGATTTCTATATTTTAATACACTACAATGATAAAATCAAAAACATTTTATGTGATGGTAAAGCTGAAATTTCAGCAGCCATTACTGTTAAAATGTTCCACTTAATATTTTTTTGGAAACAGTGACCATTTTTTTCAGGATTCTTTCATCAACTGATTCTTTAAAAATACAGCATTTCAATTAATTTAACGTGTCCTTGCTGTTAAAAAGAAATACTTCAAAAAATCTTACTGACACAAACACAAGTTATGCTGACTGAGAATAAATACTTTTTTATATATATAATATACACACACACGTGTGTATACATGTATATTCATTCAGAAATGTTTCTGAACAAACATGTTGAGCTCTATAACCTTAGCAATTATTGAGCTTTGAACATTGTACAGTAGACATCCTGTACAGTGTATATCCTCTCTTTGCCAAGTCTGAAATCATTACATAATATTGAATGTGATGTTGAAATGGCAGTTTTCACAATTTATTTGGTTTTTTAGTTATTTTTTTGAAGAGCACAGTGGAACATCTCCGCCCCAGAGGAAGTGGCAGAAGCCAAGTCAGCCCTTCCTCACCTTTAACACTCAAAATACAAACATTTATACAGAATTGTTTCAATTATGTTTTTTCCAATATTAGTGTTAGCTGATAATGGTCCAGTTAATATATAACTGTGTATATATATGCTAGAACATAATACTACTGTATTATTTTGTAACTGATTGTTTCTGTGTGTCTGTGTTGCTGTGTAATAGTGGTTGTTGTGCAATCACTATTTAGTTAAATGTGTTACATGTGTTCTGGTCCTTGTATTGAAACCTAGTGGCTGAATATTAAAGGGATAGTTCACCCAAAAATTCTGTTATCATTTATTCACCCTCATGCCATTCCAAACCTGTATGACTTTCCTTCTTCTGTGAAACACAAAAGAAGATATTTTGAAGAGTGTTGGTAACTGAACAGTTTTGGTGACCATTGGCTTCTAAAGTATAGAAAAGGAAAAAACTGAGATATTTAATCTTTTATGTTCATAGAACAGTGGTGTTGTTGTTGTTGTCGTTATTATTATACTAAAATTAAAACCTTAAACCTTTACCTTTAAATTAAGATGAAATAAAATTAGAACTTATTATTGAATTAGATTTAAAATAGATCAATTTGAAATGTTGCCTTGGCAACTAACTGATAGAAGTTTAAGTACTAAAACTAAAGTTAAAACATAGAAATATTTAGATGTAGAAATATATAAAAAAAACAAAAATTATATTTGTAATGCTCTAATAGTATATAAATATTATTAAATAACCTCCCACTGAAAAAGTCATACAGGTTTGAAACGACATAACAGGAGTAAATTTTTTTTGATAATAGCCTGTTCTCATTCATTTGTGTCAAACATGCAGGAGACCTAGGTCCTATAGTTTGTTTCAGTCTCTCTAATGCAGACCCATTGTCAGATCATTAATGAATATGTGTTGGAGCTTTGCTACTAATGTTCAGATGCAGCTCTGAGAGCAGCCCTGTGATTGCATTAGGCATGTGAGGAATGCTGTGCTCAAGCCCATGCACAACACCACTGAGAAATCCACCACGGCCCAGTGGAATTACGAGGCCTAGCTGAAGGGAGCCGAGCTGCCTCTTTGACATGGCTAAATAGAGACTGGAATGGGGCTTTTTTAGGTCTCTGGAAGCTGAAACATGCTATCAGATGAAGTATAGTATGGAGTCAGACTTGATTTGGATCATGTTGTCTGGATACATTCCTGACTGGCTTATCTTTTGCTGTCGGTCCTGATGCTGGCTGATTATGATATGTATGAATGATCATTTTATGTACTATTATGAGTTACAGTTATATAGTAACAATTCATTAATATTATCATTAGAGTAACATTTTGGAGTTAAAACCCTCCATTTGAGGACAACTACATTAAACCTGATTTATTTTTTGTTCTAAAGAGAAAAGCATTTATAAAAAATTCAGAACTGCGAGCATAATATTTCACAGGCATATGTGAATTTCACAATCATAGGTTGATTTGTCTTTGCCCTGCATTCATGGGACAGCATGTGGGACAGCAGTACATACAGAGGAAGTGCTCAGTTCATTCGTAGATGGGTGGTACATTTTCCCCAGCAGAAATACAGTAAACAGGGATGTCCCTTTTCTGCTCTTTTGGAAGTTTTTGTCTTTACGTGTGGGTTAAAGCTTTTTTAGTTGTTACAAAAACATGAAATTTGTGTTTTGTGGCTCAGTCTGTCTGACTTCATGTCTCCTCGTTTTCAGATTTAGCGTGGCCAAAAGTTCGAGTTTGAATCTTGTCCCCGTGTCGTGCACCACATGCACCTAGACCTCCCATAAGATCTGGGCATACATTTCGGCATGTTTTTATTAGTAGTAATTTAGTCATTATTGTGAAATGACTCGGTTGTGGTGTGTGACTTGGTATTTTTAGTTCTCCGTCATCTTCTGACTGGGGCCTGTGTTCCTCCCTGACCCTCCGTACATTCCAGGAAGGTAAATGGTCCTTCCCTGAGCTGCTTTAGTTTGGTCACTATAGTTGGATTTCGCCTCACAAATTACACAGCAATGCGGCTGACGGTTACATAACCACCTCTGAAGGAGGAAATGTTTTAGTTGGGGAATGAAAAGGGGGTGGGGGTGTAGGAAGAAGAGGAGTATGACATGTGTTGTGGATTTGTGGTTTTCAAGCTTAGGATATGAAAAACTGTCTGCGTACATCATGCATGCGATGCTTGTGTACTTGCGGAATATACATGATATGATAAATGTCTAGTGCGGTGCTGGCATATCGCATTTGTTTGCACATGATCTAAATGTTTATATTAGCATTCTTGCGCAACCCAATTTGTCCAGGATCTTGAACCACAACTGGTCAGTGCTATGCATTTTTACGTTAAAGTCCACTTGAAACACCATTCGACTTTTGTTTTTTTCATCTTTTTGTTCTTTTTTAAAAATTTTCTTCAGGAGTTGATTACATCACTAAAGGTGGGCAACTTGTATCAGTGGTTCGTGGGAAGGGGCTGAAAAGTAAGAGGTATTGGGGACGTCATCCAAAAAGAAGAGCAGAGCAAATGATTGTATATAAAAGATTACAAAGACATTTGTTTTTCTTAAAAAATAATCTTTATGTCGGCGCTGACATTCTTGTGGACAGTGTGCTGACCTATAACGCGATTGCATTGTGGGCGTCCCGAGTTCGAATCCTGGCTTGAGGACATTTTATCAGTTCATGCATGGCCAAGGATTTGAACCCATGACCTTGGCATTGATAGTGCTATGCTGGGCTGTTTTAGCTGCTGTTTTAGCTATTTTGCTACTTTAGGGATGATGTTCCACCTCTCCATCTACTGATGATGATGCCCATCCGGTCCATATGGCTTTCATTACCATGTTCAATGGTGGAATGTGTTTCAGAATTTGGGTCAAAGTGGAAGCTCTTAAAAATGAATAGTGATGGAATATAGTTATGTCACTTTATTCAAGAAGACTATAGACTGTTTACTTTTTAAAGTATGAGTTTGGGAAAAAAGGAGAAATAAATGTTTGTGTTTCTGTGTGGGTACTTGCCGACGCCACAGTCAGAAATTGAATGTCTAGTGTAGCATTGAGGCTTGTGGTCATGACAAGGGTGTAAATACAAACGAGATATTTTGGGACCAACCAAATGAACGCTTTAGGCACATTGGAACAGAATGATCTCAAAAATAAAGAGAGGAGGAGGGACAATTTAAAACGAGATTGAAGCATAGATTTCCACATAGCTGGAATTCTTGCTTCCTGGCTCGTGGAATGTCCTGAACATCTGTCGCCATGACAGTGGAGGTCAGGGCTGAAACTCTGACCTGGGGCCAAACCAGACCCAGCCCTTCCCGAAACCAGACTGAAGTCCATGTTGGATTGTTGTGTGTGTGTGTGTGTGTGTGCGCGCTTTTAAAGAGGGAACGAGAGAGTGGCGCCTTTAACTCACCAAAGGGGACGAGAAGGCACACACCCTTGGAGTGGACAGTGATGGAATGCAACAGAAAGCCATTGCACTTCTGAGAGCAGCGATCACAGAGAAACAGCGTGTGCTCTGAGTATTTCCCGTGTGTTTTGTACAGTACCGACTATGTAAAGAAGCATTTAGACAAACTGATGGCAAAACACAGAGTAATTTAAACTACTCGGGGAATGTGTAGAATGCGTGTGGATGTGGCACTGCGTACTGAGTGTGCCCACAGTTTATATAGCTGCTTGTTTATGCCCATTGATTTTTGGCATAAATTTCAGTGCCATCAAACTCTGACATAGTCTTTATCACTCTTTGTCATAGTTTTATAATATAAATGTACTTTGAATTTCTATCTTTGAATGCATAGAAGACATAAACAGAAGTATGTGCTGAATTAGGCACTTATTCCCCCTTTATTTTCCATGGCATGCTTGGTGCAGTATTATGTTTGACCATCAGAGGCAGTGTAACGCTGTAGTGCTGTAGAATTTGGTTTGGGCAGAATGTCTTCTGAATGAGGTCATATGCCATTCAAGGGGATTTCCTCATATAGGTGTGGGTCTGCTCACAGAAGATTGTACATGTCTGAGTTGTTTTATTTTAAATTGCACCGTCACAAAATGTGACAAGGGAAACTAACTTGTTATCCTTGCAGATGAACAGAGTTGTTGCATGGTGGGTAATCGTGTAAAAATTCAAGTTGAGAAGAACTAAAAAAAATCAGTCTCTATATAAATAATTTAAAATTTTGTAACACTTTTTATTACTTTGAATTTAGTCCATTTTATAAAAATTTAAAATGTTAAAATTAATGTGCCATAAGTATTACCGTCAAATCTATGAATTATTTCAAGGGTCTCTCAGTGCGATGTGTGGTCAGATGTGCCCAGCTCTGGTCATGGTGCACTTGTGGGCTGGCACAGGAAAGAGCTTGTGCTAACTTGCAGAGGAAGCAGCTGCAGGGAATGTTATTTTAACACTTATCTGCTGTGTGTACTATGGGTTGATTTATATTTACGTGCATGTTCATGTGGACATATGTGTTTATCTAAATAACTGAAGTGCATTAAGGTCATTTTCCATTACCAGTACAAATTACAAAACTGTACGATACCAATTTTGATTAAAATATTTGTCAAGCTACATACATTCCTTTTGCTCAAGAACATGCATTCCTTTTTTTGCTCAAGAATGTTAACTAAATTAAACTAGAGCAATGCTTTTTAAGTGAAGGAAGTCTGACTTTGCCTAAAATGTAAAATAAAATAAAAAAGTTAAAATTTGTATATAATTTTGGTTCTATTACAGTCTCTCCAGTCATGATTTTCTCTGCAAATTAAAGAAGAAAATGAGCACTTGCTTGTCCTACATCTGATGTGGGATATTTGTGGGAATTTAGTGGTAGTCATGTTCTCAGCAGCTTTGCCTTGCTTCACATAGTGATTTAATTCAAACTGATTTCTGTGGTTATAACAAAGAGTACCATGCCTACAGGTAGTTGTAATCTCGTCTTTAGAAGTACTAGTAGTAGTATTGAATCTCAAGTACCTTTTTAAAAACCTAATTTGTGCATAATGACAGGAAATGCATTGTGAAAACCACAAAAAAAATAAATAAAAATGAATTCATTGCTTATTTTGTGATCGTTCTCTGCTTGAATTTCTGAAACAGGAAATGGCAGTCCGTGCCTTAAAACAGACTGGCAGCCGTAACATTGAGGCAGCATTGGAATACATTAGCAAAATGGGTTACCTGGACCCTCACAATGAACAGATTGTACGTGTCATCAAACAGACTTCCCCAGGTATGTGCACACTTTAAAACATACTAGTATATTCATTTTATGAATGATGCACTGCCTTTAAACTCAAAATGACCCTTTTGTTAATTCACTACAGGAAAAACTGGCATGCCAAATTTAATGGACCACAGGGCGGCAATGGAGGGCACTGGGGATGGTGCAATGCCACCTTATCACCAAATGGGAGCGCCACTGTATGATGGAGCTGGTTATGGGGCTGAGGGTGAAATGGCTCGTGCATACATGGGTGGACCACCTGTCATGAACTACATGCCACCGCCTGCCAACACTTCACAGGGTCCTACCATGGGAAACCCAATGGGTCGTCCCGCAAGTATGGGTGCCTACTCCACAAGCATGGCTCCCCAAAATAACCCTGGGAACCCTATGTACACCCCTGGTCCAGCCCAGCAAAAAGGCTACCCTGGTGGGATAGACCAGGCCATGATGGGCTACAGTGTGCCTGGACCACCCATGCAAATCCAGCCTCAGCCCTCGGGAGGTCCTGGCACTCATTATGACTACAGGCCTCATATGATAGAAGCCTCCAACTACGGGGTAAAACGAAGTGCTTCTTTCCAGAATAAGATGACCCCGCTAACATCCGAAAACTATGTTAATATGCAAGGCAAAGGAGCAATGGGCCAAAACGCTGGTGGCTACCCTCCTAACTTATATCTTCCACCACATTCGCACCCACGCCAAGCCAGTCCCACCTCACACCAGGTTCACATGATGCAGCGCTCCCCTGGAGCTATGGGTGGTGAGTTTTCTGATGTTCCTCAAGGCCTCCTCACTCCTTCCAGGGCCAGTCTGAACCTTGACCTGTATGAGCATCACTGGCCAGGAGCCCAAGGTCCTGAGGGGACTCCTCCAGCCAGGCAGCCACAGGGGCCCTTTAGAGGGGAGGTACGTGTCCCCAGTAGGACCAATTCTTTCAACAACCACCAGAAGGTGACTGTGAGGCAGGCATTGCCTCCTACAGCTAGTGTTGCTGGCAAGCAGGATTCATCTTTGGGTCCGCCAAACACAATAACTGCAGTGACCTCTCCACCAATCCAGCCACCTGTTAAAAGTATACGGGTCATGAGGCCTGAGCCGAAGACAGCAGTGGGACCATGCCATCCAGGGTGGCTGAGTGCACAAGCTCAGGATGCACCAGAGTCTCATGGATACATGCCAGATGATACTTTTACCCTGGAGCCCAATCAAGAACACCGCTGTCCGCCTCCACCCTACCCCAAAACACTGCTCCTGCCTGGATCTGGACCTGGAACTGAGCCTGCATCCCTGGAGACTGGAGCCATGGGTGGATTTCAAGATGTCAATGCTACAAGTAGAACAGTCCAGAGTGCCTCAGTAGGAAAGCAAGAGGAACCAGTTTCCAAAGACAAAGTGAAGACAGGCAAAGGCGAGAAGGCAGTGAAGGATAAGAAGCAGATTCAAACCTCACCTGTGCCAGTGCGAAAGAATGCCCGTGATGAAGAGAAGCGGGAGTCTCGCATTAAGAGTTATTCTCCCTTCGCCTTTAAGTTCTACATGGAGCAGCATGTGGAGAACGTGATGAAGACCTATCAGCAGAAACTCAATCGCAGGATGCAGCTGGAGCAGGAGATGTCCAAGGTAACTAGTGCTAGAACCAAAAAAATACACACATCGATAATTTGCATTCCAGACAATTGTTGCGTTAATTGAGTGCTCAATATCGAGTCTAAATGTTATTGCATTATTGTTATTAAATCAAGCCACCCACTTCTATCTCTTCCATTCCTCCAGGCTGGCCTTTCAGAGGCAGAGCAAGAACAGATGAGAAAGATGCTTTACCAGAAGGAATCCAATTACAACCGACTACGACGTGCCAAGATGGACAAATCGATGTTTGTCAAAATCAAGACACTCGGCATTGGAGCCTTTGGTGAGGTGTGTCTTACACGCAAAGTGGACACGGGGGCCCTGTATGCCATGAAGACTCTACGAAAGAAAGATGTTCTGAACCGAAACCAAGTAGCCCATGTGAAAGCAGAACGAGACATCTTGGCAGAGGCTGACAATGAGTGGGTAGTCAGGTTGTACTACTCATTTCAGGACAGAGACAGCCTGTACTTCGTCATGGATTACATTCCTGGAGGAGATATGATGAGCTTGCTGATCCGTATGGGGGTTTTTCCAGAGCCCTTAGCCAGGTTCTACGTGGCAGAACTAACGCTGGCCATCGAGAGTGTGCATAAGATGGGCTTCATCCACAGAGATATCAAGCCGGACAACATCCTAATTGACCTGGACGGACACATCAAACTGACTGATTTTGGTCTGTGTACTGGGTTCCGTTGGACTCACAACTCAAAGTATTACCAAAAAGGTAAGGGACTTGAAGAAAAGGTGATACTCATAGCTTTTAGCTGTTTAAAAAGTGGTCTAAATAACGTTGCAGTGTTCACCAAATCAAATTAATTGGTTGTCTTTACTTTCTCTCTTTGCACTGGTTGAATAGGGAACCATATCCGACAAGATAGTATGGAGCCGAGTGACTTTTGGGATGATGTGTCTAACTGCCGTTGTGGTGATCGGCTGATGACTTTGGAACAGCGGGCAACTCGACAACACCAGCGTTGCCTGGCACACTCTCTAGTGGGCACTCCTAACTACATTGCCCCTGAGGTGCTTTTGCGCAAAGGTATGGAGTGCATAAAGACAACTGGAAGTTCAAGCTAGTCACTAGGAAGTGCCAGTGTTTATAGATCTCTTCTCCTGTTAAGTGTGATACTTTCTAATGTGCAGGATACACACAGCTGTGTGACTGGTGGAGTGTTGGAGTAATCCTGTTTGAGATGCTGGTTGGCCAGCCACCCTTCCTTGCTCCCACCCCAACGGAGACGCAGCTTAAGGTAAGAGCTCTGTTTGCATTTTATTAGGTCTCTTTGCTTACACGGTTAATGTAAACCAGTGTGTCCAGTCCTGCTCCTGGAGGGCCAATGCTCAGCAAAGTTTAGGTCTAACCTGCCCTAACACACTTGAAAGTTTCTAGTAACCCTGAAGACCTTGTTTAGCCGGTTCATGTGTTTAATTAGGGTTGGAGCTGAACTCTGCAAGATAGTAGTTCTCCAGGAGAAGGATTGGACAACCCTGATGTAAACAGACTAGACGTGTTGTCTTCGGAGTTATAACTTTCTGGGTTTTATGGAATCGTGACAATAGGAAAGAGGCACTGCTAACGTTGATGTCGTCTCGTTGATGACGGCTTGTCTTTGGTAAATTTTTACATGTTTGGGATATATGGAATTGTGAAAATTAACGAATAATGTTGTTGTCATCACCTCCACAGGTGATAAACTGGGAGAACACTCTGCAGGTGCCTCCACAAGTAAAACTGAGCCCAGAGGCAGTTGACATCATTGGTCGACTCTGCTGCTCAGCTGAAGAGCGTCTGGGAGGAAACGGGGCTGGAGAGATTAAGGCTCACCCATTCTTTGCCGAGATGGATTTCTCCAGCAATCTTCGTACACAACCTGCTCCATACAGACCGAAGATTGCCCACCCCATGGATACATCCAACTTTGACCCTGTGGAAGAGGAGGGGGGTCCAGGAGCCTGGAGTGACAGTGGAGACAGCACCCGCACTTGGGACACCCTCTGTTCTCCTCACGGCAAACACCCCGAGCATGCCTTCTATGAGTTCACCTTCCGAAGGTTTTTTGATGATAATGGCTGTCCGTTCCGTTATCCCAAGCCCCCCGAGGCAACGCAAGACCTGCCCAGCAGTAGTGGGGCTGGTGGCCTGAAGCCTGAGCTGGAGGAGGAAGAGGTTCATGAGGAGGAAGAGCAAGGGGAAGGGTGTGAGCCGGTTTATGTGTGAGAATGTTGGATCGGTTGTTCATGCTGCTCTGCCTTCACCCATAGAGGACCTCGCCAGTTAACACGCTGCATCTCCTACACTTCCTTTTAACCCTACTTTTTCTTCAGGGTGTTTTTGTACAGGTTAAATGCATGGAAGAACATCAGAAATGGAGTGCAGAAAGTTCCATGTGAAATGTTTATTCCTCCAAAAGCATTATGCTGTATCCTTTGCCTGTTAAAAAATGACTGAAGCTCTGACCTGGGACCAAGGAAATACACGCAGCTTAGTTCATGGGGATGTTGGTGTGACTGATAAAGTTGGCTACTCTCCTATGACGGCACAAAAACAGATGTGTGTAGCTGCTGCTCTGTGGTTTGTCAGTCAAACCACTCTACTCTCATGGTTAGTGTGGTCTGCGTCGACTGTGCCCCATTCCTTTATTCCACTGGGGGAAAACATCCCAGTCTTACGTCATATTTTAACACTTCCTTCACCTCTCTCAGCCTGGTGATGCTAACACAGCCATTCCAAACACCAGAGGTCATGGTGAGGGATCAGAAGAGAGCTGGGCTTGGGATGGTGGCTCTATGGTCAGGTTGTGATTAGGAGATGTGCCAAGAGCAGAGAGGAAGATCACAATTCTCCTCCATAGTGCAATCCCACAAAAATATAAATGCATTCATGCAACATGCTGTCTGTCACAACTGTGGAGGTTTGCGGGTTTTTTTTTTTTTATCAAACCAAACTGACTTTTATAGTAAAATTCAGAAACATTTTCTGAAGTATGGAAGCCAGATTTGCAGATGTTCTACCATATGATCCCAGTCATTTTCCCTTCATTTATCTAAAACAAAAAATGTTTTAGAAGATTTTGTGGCACCACCAAGTGGTTCAAAGTGACACTGTAAACAGTCATGCGGATTCTTTTAAAGGTTTAACTTCTACATTATGAACTGACAGTATTAGGTCACTTCTATGTGCAAAGTCTGTCCAAAATATCATGCAGTATTTTGCAGTTAATTCACTTATCGCAGCCTTTTTGTAAATATTATACAGTTTCATGCCTTATCAGGTCAAACGGTGCTCTCAGACGACACAATATTGAGACAAAATATTTTACGTACAGTCAGCACTTCAAGAACATGGGATCTTAAAACTCCCATTATTGTTAAAGGTTTTATTTAAACATCTTTTAAATGTTAAACAACCCATGACATTAGAGAGAAATTCTGAGGTCATACAAAATGTGTGGTAATAATGTCACAAAAAAAAAATCACAATTTGGAAAGTTAAGACTCTTAAGAGAAAATTAAAAAGGTCTAAATTTACTTTTTCTTTGCTTGTCAGAAATATGCATGGTAACATTCGTTCATTCAAATGAAAAACCACAAAAATACATTGCAATATTGACATTTTATTTTGCGTTAAGTGTGTTAGTTTAGTTGCTGAAGTATTGTTAACAAACATTTATCTTACCTGGCTTGATTTCTTTTGTTTAAAGGCTTACTAAACCTGTTCCCAATAGTTGCTTTACATTCATCTGCTGCTTTAAGTGTATCTAAGATGTGCATCACACATTGTTTTTATAGGTGTGCTGCAGACATGCAACTCGCCATCCAGAACAAATCTGCAACATAACAGTTTTCAGCTTTACAAAATTACAAAAGCTGGGTCTCCAGCTATTTCCTTTTCTTGTTATGCAGAAGACTTTATATGCTTTTATTGTATAACTCTGTCTGCTTTATCCTCTTCCTATTTCCCAGAATTCTTAATTGCATTTAGTTTCATAAGAAGATCTTAAAAAGTCAGACGGGTGGTTTTTGTTGTGTGTGTTCATGCTCATCCAGATCCACTGGAAATGATCTTGTCTGTCGCCATCAGTGAACTTTGAAACAGAATCATTAGAACAAGTGCAAAAATGTTTTGTCATTGAGGCGGCTGCTGCTGCACCATTTCAAAGTGATCACACAGCACAGTATTATAACAAGACAGTCTATGACTGAAATGTAATGAATACTCCGAGGCAGAAACCTTTAAGAAATGGTGGAAAAGTGGCGAAAGAAAAGACAAACGTATCTGATGGTATGACTATGTGCAATACAGAAAATACATTATATAGTTTTCTAAATACAACAAATAGCCTTTATAACTTTAAAACTGAATTATGCTATCTTAAAGTATATATTATATTGATTTATATATTTTCAGTATAGTTTCATGACCCAATGCTGCTTATTGTTATTAATATTACACTATAAAGTATCATTATCATCATACTTTCATTTATACTTTCTCTCTTTTTGTATAAAGTGTGGTTTTGATTGTCAATGTGATTGATCTGGTGTAAGACGAACTGTGTGCCTTCTAATGAATGTGTGGGTGTGTGTGCTACGTGCTGATCAGTATTTCAGGAGAAGATGGAAAAGCCCTTCGCTGCTTGCTCTCAGGCCGGTCCTGAGTGTGAGAGAGAGGGTGTTTTTGGTGGGATAGCTTGAGAAAGACAAAAAAAGCTAGAATGAATGATTGTCATTGGGACTCTGAAGGAGATGTATATGGATGTCATAGCAGGATGAATATGGGAAACACATTGTATGCATTTGATCAGTGATAAGGATCGTTTTGAATTTCTGCGTGAAGTCCATTTAATATTGTCTTTCTGAGATCTAATCATTTGTGGTGATAATGTGTCACTGCACAAAATGTTCTCTGTATTAGTTATTATCTCTCAAGCTGACTGACAATCATGTGGTTTCGTGCTTGCAGTCTATATTGTCAAAAAACCTGTACGACCGCTGACTGAAAGAGCTTTAAAAAAAAAAAAAAAAGTCGATGATGATCAATTCATATTTGTTTTAAATATTGTATCAGTACGATCGCTCCTAAAAGTTAGGTGAAACTTTAACAAACATATTGTAATGTAAACGTATATACCAAGTCAAATTGGTATCATGCCTTTGGTCCAATCGAACAAGTTGATTGAGCTCCATGGAGTGTGAAAGCAAGTATGGCAGATGTTTTGCTACCCCATATTCGTCAGAATGGACCACTCAGTGAAAAAGCATGAGCTTTCTATGAATCTCTCAGAGAGTCAGGTTTAGGGTTTGAATGTAATGCGTGTGTTGTGCTTAGGATGGATTCTGTGTTTTACTTTTGAAAATGTTGACTGACAATCTTTGACTGTATTTAGAATTGTGTGATGATGGGACTTTTTCTCTAATGTATGTTTTTGTATTTTAATGGATGAATGGGTTGGGACTTTTTGACGTTTGTAATCTTTTAACTGTATTATATAATACTGTTACTATTGAACATATATTTATACAGATATACATATTTTTTGTATCCCTTTATTCTTATTTTTCTCTTTTCTGAGCTAACTTTTGAACCCCCTTGTCTACAGTATTACAGACAGTATGCATTTGGATTTATATCTCATTTTTTACATGTATGTATGAATTGAGAATGTTTAAGAAATGCTTCCGCTGTCCTCATTTGTAAATGTATATGTCTAAATTAAATTAAACAAATCATCCTCTTGTTTTGATTTGTGTGTGTGGCTGTGGCTGTAGAGGTGTCTGGGCCACACCCTCGATATTTTTAGCTGATGTAACACATCAGAGCATGAATGTCTTTCTTATTAACCCATTTATTTCCAGCAATAACTTTGTCACCAAAATGTACTTTTTATTAACTTTTAAGTTTGAAGGCAGTCAAATTACACTCATGATTACATACAGGATGAACATTTTTACATGGCTGATGTAAAGTCTTGAGCTCTTTATCAAAAACATCAAAATATAGATACTTACAGATGCATATAACAATTGAAATGGTCTATTATTAAGATTGTGACGAGTTCTTTCAGAGAGAGCAATGATTACAATAACGTGAATACCTATGTCACAATTAGTATGAAAACCTTTTTTAATAATAAAACTGCATATTTCTAGGTATTATTACATTAGATTAAGTACAAGCGCAAATAAATGATGCATTATCATTCCCTATCCACAACCACCTAAAAGTAAAAATATAATACATTTATAATTAATTTTGACTGTAATATTCCACCGGTTACAGTTATGAATAAAAATGCACCTGCTCACCTAACTGAATTTTTGGGGAATAAATTGGTTATTGAGTTAAATACTCATAAGATAAATGCAAGCAGAAATTGACAGTGCTGTCTAAAAATTCAAGTGTGTCTGCATCAAATGCAATCAAACAAACAAACACATATGAATTCAATTAAAAACTAAAAGTCAGATTTTACCTTAAGTTGCAACAAAATGATTGAAAGTTATAGCACATTATCATGTACGCTATTACATAACCTTTAAGGGGACATCAGTTCTGTATGCCAAAAAAGTGCCTGTGTGAACTCACTGGCCCAAAGTGCTGCTTAATCCCACAATGCAGTGCATGGCGCGTCACTGAAGAACGACCATGATGGCGGCGGTCGGTGCACCAGAAGTGATTTCACAGCTGGAAAGCGCTGCCAAAGTTTTAATGGTGAGCATTTCGCCGCCGTTTTCACATCTCTGTCAGTGTGCTGTTAGCTCTGTGTGGGGTGTTCACTCTGAGGGAGTCTCGCGGCTCGTCTTTTAGCGGGGAAAGTCTCGATAAACGCGGAGCGGTGCGTGGCGCAGTGCTCGACTCACTCCATCCCGCTAAACCCAGCGCAGCCACCATCACCTTCATCATCCTCTTCATCACCTCCGCCTAACAGCACCGCTCCGGTGACACCGTCAGTGTTTGTAATGATCGCTGTGAGCTCAGGTGTTGTGTCTCAGAGGCCTAGTTTGATCCTCCAGCCTTGTGAAAGCGCGCAGGATGAGTTGAAGTGTGTCTGCTGGAGTTTCTCCATCAGCTGCTGTAGTTACACACGCTGTTGATTCAGCCGCATGTTTGCTCAAGCACATGTTTAGCAAGACTTAAGGAGACCAGAGACAAAAGAGAAACTTTTAGCTGCTTGTTTCTCTCATAACAACACCCAATCCTTCAATTTCTGCCGTTATAAGAGTTGACTAGGTACATAGTGGGTTAGCTTAAAGTTGAGAGCAGGACATGTGCAGTTAGATGATGGCCTGTGCCATTTGCTTGTATTGTCTCAGAACCTGTCTAGACAGCATTTCTGGGCATGATATGGACAGAATGCTGTGAATTGAATGGTGCGTGTGCTCGTGTAAAGTTACTGCAATGGTAAAATCTCATGGCACTTTAAGTTTTTCCACTTGAAGCTTAAAGAGTGAAAATGATTTTCAACTCTGTTTTTATTTGGTGAATTGGCTTGCCTCTAATAGTCTGTGAAGCTTTTAGTTCAGTGTTTTAATCTTAATTTCAGAAATGAAAACCTCTTGTGGTATTGCAACTGGATTTAGCTGATTTTAACTGTATTTTAATTGCAGATAATGATATTTATAGAGAAGGGTGGCCAATTTAATGCAAGCGTATGGCATAAATTGTTGATAATAAATGGGAAGTAGATTATATATCGACAAGGCTGTGGGTGAATTTTCAAAATGACACTAGGAACAGCTTTCACATGTTAATTTAGTGTGGATACCTAGTTAGCAGCCAATGCCAATAATCTCAAACTGTTGCCTTCCTAAAAAATAGTTTTCATATCATTTTATTAATATTGTTAATAGAGGTTTCTGAATAAAATATTTACACTACCATATTCACACTAGGATGGTAAGATTTCGTAAATCTTTTGAAATAAGTCTTTTATGCCCACAAAGGCTGCATTTATTTGATCATGAATACAGTAAAAAACAAACAAACAAACATTGTGAAGTATTATTACAATTTAAATTTTTTTTATTTTATTTCTGTGTCATTACTCCAGTCTCACATGATCCTTCAGAAATCATTGTAATATGCTGATTTGGTGTTCAAGAAAATTTATTTTTATTATCAATGTTGATAACAGCTGTGCTGCTTTTTTTGTGGAATATTTTTTTAAACAATTTTTTGATAGTTTAAGTGGAAAAAGATACCATCCTGAAGCAGAAACATTATTGTCACTTTTGATCAATTTAATGCATCCTTGCTTTAAAAAAAAAAAAAAAAAAAAATTCTTACTGACTCCAAATTTTTTAATGGTAGTGTGCCAATATAAACTGATGATGTGGAACGATTGCATGTTTTGTAGTATGACTGAATGCTTTCTGTATTGGATTGGAATTATAAGCAGCTAGGTTTGTATCTTTTTGGAGTACTGCCATGATATTTTTATAATGATAAAATCACTCAAAATATTGTAAACAATTTTGCTGCCATTAGATTCAATCTAAAAAGGCGGTAAATACTTTAAAGGGCCCAGTATGTGTTTTTTTTAAACCTCTTAATAATTCTCTCCAGTCATCTATCGTGAAGCCTGACCAGTCTTCCGCTGGGTAGATGAGTAGTTATGAAGTCAGAAAACTCTAGGTTTTGTCATGGTTGTTTTTCAGCAAGCAGAAAGGTCAGACTCTAACAGTGGAGATCAAGTATTGATTTGTTGTTGTGGATCCCTGATCATCAGTCAGACTCACTGATGTCACTGCAGTCATGCTTATGCAGACGAATCACTAAAGCAGTAGTTCTCAACCTTTTTTGGGCCAGCGCCTCACTACTCATTCTCCAGGTCCCTCACCGCCCCCCATCAAATAAAACAGTCTAATTGTCTTCACTGAACATTACAGTTGATTATTGTTTTGGGTTTATAATGAGGACTGTTATTTTTACAGTACCTTTCAAATGTATGGAGTCATCATGATTTAAGAAATTAAGTTCCATTGAATTGATCAAATAAGACAGTGAAGTACTTGTTTACAGTGAAATATTGTCAATTGAATCCAGAGAAATCTCAGTCTGTGTAGGGCAAAGCAGAAAACCTCAGGTGAATTTGCATGACCTTTGAGCCCTCAGATGGCATTGCATGAAAAACCATCATGCTGCAGTGTTAAATATAGCTACATGGGCTCAGGAGTACTTCTGAAAACAGTCTGCTGCTGCATCAAGAAATGCACCTTGAATCTCTTTCACCCAAGGAGAAAGCTATCAGTTTTATTAAGTGATAACACCGGATTCTCAGGACCAGAGCTCATCTCAGCTAGTCAAAAGAACAGTGGATGTGTGTACTGTGCTCAAATGAGTCCACATTTCAACTTGTTTCTTGGGAAAAATGGATGTTGAGTTCTCAGTCCCAAAGACCAAAGGGACCATCCAGATTTTTCATCAGTGACAGATGCAAAAGCACACGTCTGTCATGGTATGGGGGTGCAACAGAGCAAACAGCATGGGTGACTGGCTTATGTGTTAAGGTTCCATTAATATAGAGGAATATATTGGTATTGTACAGTGACATATACTGCCATCAGGATGACGTCTTTCATGGGAAGTCCATAGTTATTAGATCAAGACAATGCCAGCTCTCATTTTGCATGTGCTACAACAACATGGTAGACACATGTGCATGTGACTGACTGGCCAGCAGATCTGTCTCCTCTTGAACATCAAAATTAGTTCATATTTACAAAATAAAATTTGGCCAGTATAAACATTGGATATTTTTCTTTGTACTTCAGTAAATTAAATATAGGTTAAAGAGAATGAGCACATAACATTTTCTTGATTGTATGGCATTTCACAAAACGTCCCAGCTTTTCTGGAATCAGGGTTGTAGAAAGATGGGAAACATATGCTTCTCATTTTCAAAATAGTTATATTTTAGTGCCGGATTTATATCTTTCTTACATCAATTAAATAGTTACATTTATATTTTTATTATCAATTAAAATTTCAAATCTTGCTTTTTTTGTTGTTGTGGTGTGTCAGCTGTTATAATAAAAAGAATAAATATTTCTTGAGCAACAATCAGCATGATTTCTGAAGGATCATGTGACACTGAAAGCTGGAGTAATGGAGCTTTAGCATGAGAGGAAAACACATTTCAAAATATATTCAAATAGAAAGCAGCTCTTTCTAATTGTAGATTTACTGTTTTATCAAATAATTGCAAACTTACTGCAGAAAGGATTTGTTTCAAAACCATTAAATCTTACTGACCTTTTTTGAATGGTGGTATAGGCTAGCCGCTAGGCTGTATTTTATTTATATTATATATCTTAAAAGCATGTGTTTTAACCCATATATAACACTGAACGGCAAATGGCATTCATGACATATTTGATTTGACTGGACTTGAAATATTATCATAAGTTTCCCAAGAAGAAAAAAAAAAAGCCACGTGAATATAAATTAGGCTATATTTATGTGCGTTGAATAAACTTTTTAGAAATTTGTCAATCAGAAAACAAAGTATTTATTAATTTTTCTAAACAAGAAAAAGCATGTCATGCTTTATTGTCTCTAAATGCATATTGGTTTCACGGGAAGTTCATCAGCTGCGCTACAGAAAGCCGAGCGAACACTGAAGTAAAGCTATGGAAATGATAGACCGTACTAGTCTAGAAGCGGTAGTATTAACGGCTCGACATGTTGCGTCAAAGAACATGGATCCCGTTATAATCAGTCGTTCAGTAAATGAGCGCAAGCGCTACAGTAAAAGGATGCAGCGTTCTATTTCTAACGCGCTTGCGCTACAGAGAAGTTGACAAATAGATACAGAAAGTGCGCTTTGATGCATCCAGTGTAGAGACGACGTTAGGATGTGGCAGACCATTTTCTTTTGCAAGTTTCAGCTCATACATCTTTGGTGTAAACTCGCCTTAACCAAACGCCCCCCAAGAACAGTTCAGCGCCCCCTTTCAAAATTATTGCTACCAGTGCCCCCCGATGCTCTCCGAACGCCCCAGTTGAGAAACACTACACTAAAGGATGCAAGTTAGTAGATGTATTACAGTGTAGTATCACTTCAGTCGTTTATCATGATATAGAATCAATAGATGGATTGATTGATTAGTCTGCTAATAAGTGAGGGTTTATTACCAAGATGTTCAACAGACCAGATTCAGTATAGCTAGAATGCATTTTTAGGCATTTATGGGAAAAGTGACATTCATATAAACATGTTATTTGCAAAACATCAAATAAAAAATGTAATATTTCTCCATCTTTGTGACGAGATACTTTTGCTTCATGTTTTCTTTAAGGGTTCCATAGCTCTTCATGACCATACTGAACATCATTATGTAATTAACTGACCTTGTGTTGATATCACTGGGTGACGTTGAATGAATGAATGAATGAGGCATATATATAGCGCTTTTTATTGTGTATTGCAATACACCCAAAGCGCTTTACATCATGTGGGGGGGGGTCTCTCCTCAACCACCACCAGTGTGCAGCATCCACTTGGATGATGCGACGGCAGCCACAGGACAACGGCGCCAGTGCGCTCACCACACACCAGCTACAGGTGGAGAGAAGAGAGAGTGTCATAGAGCCAATCAAGTTGATGGGGATTATTGGGAGGCCATGATTGACAAGGGCCAGTGGCAGGAATTTGGCCAGGGTTACACCCCTACTCTTTACGATGAGTGTCATGGGATTTTTAATGACCACAGAGAGTCAGGACCTCGGTTTAACGTCTCATCCGAAAGACGGTGCTTTTTTACAGTATAGTGTCCCCGTCACTATACTGGGGTGTTAGGACCCACACAGACTGCAGGGTGAGCACCCCCTGCTGGCCTCACTAACATCTCTTCCAACAGCAACCTAGTTTTTCTCAGGAGGTCTCCCATCCAGATACTGACCAGGCTCAGCCCTGCTTAGCTTCCATGGGCAACCAGTCTTGGGCTGCAGGGTGATATGGCTGTTGTTGTTAAATAATAAAAAGCACACATGTGCATGTCAGCGCTTTTAGGGGTGACTGTGCTGTTGTCTTTTGTCTACCAGGGGTCAAACCACCTTTATATAAAAAAAGTACCTTCAGTATCTGTGTGAAGCTGAATGTGTTAGAACCCTAAATTAAATGCAGAAGAGAATGTTATCTGAAAAACAAACATACCCATTGTGTTTGTACCAGTCACAGCATCGTCACAGGCATAATCTTTGACTTTTAAGCATGACTTTTGCGTCAGCTTGGTTTAAAGTGAATGTCATACTGATAAACCAAATGAAATTAGTAGATTAGCTTGTTACTGCCTTAATGTTTTGTACAATTGGGTAATATGCAGTTAATATTTCATATTAATGTACGTCTCTAACGTCTTTGGGCACCGTTGCCAAGCATCCATCTGGAGAATCTCCGCTCTCTACCCAACAAAACGGACAAACTCCTCCTGCTCTCCTGGACAAATAAGGATTTTTCAAACTCTGCTGGTCTGTGTTTCACGGAAACCTGGCTAAATGATGCCATTCCGGACAGCGCGCTTCATCTGCCGGGCTTTCAGTTATTTAGAGCGGACCGTGACACAGAATCAACGGCGAAATCGCGCAACAGCGGGACATGCTTTTTACATCAACGAATGGTGGTGTACAGATTTAACTGTGTTAAAGAAGATGTGCTGTTCAGACCTAGCTTTCTTCATTAACTGTAAGCCGTTCTACTCGCCACGGGAGTTTTGCTCATTCATTCTCGTGAGTGCTTACATTCCTCCGCAAGCGCACGTGAGCTCAGCTTTACAGCAACTGGCTGATCAGATCACAGAGACAGAACAACACCCGGACTTTGTTTTAATCGTTCTCGGGAACTTTAATAAAGCAAATCTCTCCCGTGAACTGCCAAAATACAGACAGCACATCACATGTCCCATCAGAGACCATAATATACTGGATCACTGTTACACAGCAATAAAGGATGCATATCACTCTGGCCCACGGGCAGCTTTGGGGCTCTCTGATCACTGTTTAGTTCATCTCATACCAACCTACAGGCAGAAACTGAAATCAGCTAAACCTGTATTAAGGACTGTAAAAAGATGGACTAATGATGCAGAGCGGGATTTACAAGCCTGCTTCCACCTCACTGATTGGACTGTTTTTGAAGCTGCTGCCACCGATCTGGATGAGCTCACAGAGAGTGTAACATCATATATCAGTTTCTGTGAGGATATGTGCATTCCTACCAGATCTTTTTTAACCTACAACAATGCCAAACCATGGTTCACTGCAAAACTCAGACAGCTCCGTCAAGGCCAAAGAAGATGCTCGCAGGAATGGGGACAGATTGTTGTATAAACAGGCCAAATACACACTGGAAAAGGAGATCAGAGTGGCAAAGATAAATTATTCTGGAAAGCTAAGGAACCAGTTCTTTTCCAGTGATCTTGCATCCTGATCCTCAGACCTGGAAAGGTCTGAAAGACATCACCAATTACAAGACACCATCCCCCAGCACTGTGGAGAATCAACAACTGGCAGACAATCTGAATGAGTTCTACTGCAGGTTTGAAAAAACACCATTTACACCTCCTGCAACCCCCCCCCCTGCACTGCAGATCAATGAAGATGATATGCGTCAGGTCTTCAGAAAGAACAAGAGAAGGAAGGCACCAGGCCCAGACGGTGTGACACCAGCCTGTCTGAAAACCTGCGCTGACCAGCTGGCCCCCATCTTCACACAGATCTTCAACAGATCACTGGAGCTGTGCTAAGTCCCCTCGTGCTTCAACACTCCACCATTATCCCCGTCCCAAAGAAACCCAAAATTACTGGACTTGAGACTACAGACCTGTGGCTCTAACGTCTGTGGCCATGAAATCATTTGAAAGACTGGTTTCTAACTGGACCCCCTGCAGTTTGCCTACAGAGCAAACAGGTCTGTGGATGATGCAGTCAACATGGGACTGCACTACATCCTGCAACATCACGACAGACCAAGGACTTATGTGAGGATCCTGTTTGTAGACTTCAGCTCCGCTTTTAACACCATCCCATCACTCCTCCAGCCCAAATTAACTCCGATATCCGTCCCCACCTCTGTCTGTCAGTGGATCAACAGCTTCCTGACAGACAGGCAGCAGCTAGTAAAGCTTGGTAAATTCTCATCCAGCACCCGTACGATCAGCACTGGTGCCCCCCAGGGTTGCGTCCATGGAAACCCCCCTGCTCTCCCCCCACTCACCATCATGAACAGCACTGTGACTGCAGTGCAGAGTCATTCAGATTCCTGGGCACCACAATTTCTCAGGACCTGAAGTGGGACAATCACATTGAGTCCATTGTGAAAAAGGCCCAGCAGAGGTTGTACTTCCTTCGGTATCTGAGGAAGTTCAACCTGCCACAGGAGGTGCTGAAACAATTCTACTCTACCATCATTGAATCCGTCCTCTGCACTTCAATAACTGTCTGGTTCAGCTCAGCTACCAAATCTGACCTCAGAAGACTACAGAGGGTAGTCAGGACTGCTGGGTGAATCATTGGTACAACCCTCCCCACTCTCCAAGAACTGTCATCCAGAGTGAGCAAAAGGTCTGGCAAAATCACTCTGAACCCCTCACATCCAGCACACTCCCTCTTTGAACTGTTGTCGTCTGGTCGACACTACAGAGCTCTGAGCACCAGAAACAGTTTCTTCCCTCAGGCAGTCCATCTCATGAACAGTTGACAATAAACGTGGAACACACAACACTATTATACATTATTTACTTAACACACATACTTATTTACATTTCAAATTTGTGCATATCATACCTGTACATACATAATTGTCTATATTATATATTGTTTTTGCTATTTTGTACATTGTCTATTTTGTATATTTGTATATTATTATTTTTATTATCTGTGTCCTGTCCTGTCGCTGTCTTTCTGTTGCACTGTGGAGCTTCTGTCACTATAACAAATTCCTCATATGTGTAAACATACCCGGCAATAAAGCTCATTCTCTCATTCTAATGGAGGAGTACCATATTCAGATTTGTAGTATTTCTAGCCTTTATAATGCTTACATTTGAAAAGCCAAGAAGGACTGGGACAAATGTAATAATAATAAATTATATGAAATAAAAATAATATATATGAAATTATACTATGTAAATTATATACCGGAAAACTC
>NC_081163.1:17560660-17563160 GCF_012432095.1 Onychostoma macrolepis
TAATGTCTCACCTGTTCATGTTGTGACAGTAATTGCAGTTTTTAGAGTAAAGACTGGCCCACATCAGTCATCTAACCTGATATTAAGCTGTGAGAACATCTAATGGAGGGTTTGAATCATTTAATAACTATCTGTGTCAGTAAGAGCTTTAGTATGAATGAGAGAACTGCTTTAGGTGTGACTGATCGCATGCAAACTGTGACATCTTTAAAGTGCATCATAAAAAAAAAAAAGATATTAGAAGACTTAAGGTACTTTATTTATAACTTAAAAATTTCATTTGACACATTCTGCCTCCATTATACTCATTTTATTCTTTCTCTTTGTGTTTTCTATTTCTGTTCGTCTCCCTCAGGGGGAAGTTTGCAGTGGTGAAGAGGTGTGCGGAAAAGGCCTCAGGGAAAGTCTTTGCTGCAAAGTTCATCAAGAAGCGGCGACGAGGTCGCGACTGCAGGGCGGAGGTTATTCATGAGATCGCTGTTTTAGAGGCGGCGAAGAACAACCCTCGAGTGGTGAACCTGCACTCTGTATATGAGACCGATCATGACCTCGTTCTAATGCTGGAATAGTGAGTGCTGTGATTAGATAAATCAATTGTATGCCCAGTTCACGGAAGGATTGTTGAGCTCAGTACTAAGAATAACTGTGAATGTGTTTGTGCGCCAGTGCGGCGGGTGGTGAGATATTTGACCACTGTGTGTCAGAGGAGCTGCTGCCCGAAGGTCAGATCACCCGTCTGATCCGACAGATGCTTGAGGGAATTCACCTGCTGCACCAGAGCAGCGTGGTCCACCTGGACTTGAAGGTCAGATGCACGGCTGCCATCAACTCCTTCATTGGACACGTTTTAAATTTCTTCTAAAATACACTAGTTTTATTTATTATTGAGACAATGTTTTTCTTTCATTCAGCCTCAGAATATTCTCCTGACGAGCCTGAGCCCATTGGGGGATATAAAGATAGTGGATTTCGGCTTGGCCCGCAGGTTGGGCTCTGCTGGGGAGCTCAGAGAGATTCTGGGAACCCCTGAGTACGTAGGTAAGGTTTATTCAGTGTCATTCATCTTCAAATTCACACATATCTCTGTATTCATGGGCTCATCACAACAAAGGAGTTCATGCTCAGTGAAAATGATGTATATCATGATTATGTTTTTTTTTTTAACGATATATCCAGCCCCTGAGATCTTGAACTATGAACCAATCACCACTGCAACAGACCTCTGGTGAGTCTTAATCTTTTTCATCAGGTGTTTCAATATACAAGGTTCCCACAGGGTGATATCCAGTCATGGAACATTAATAAAATTGCAGAAGGTCATGGAAATTCCAATGGTCATTCTATTTATACTCACAGTTCATGGAAAACTCTGAATGTAGTGAAAAGTCTGGCCATCACATGCTCATACCATATTCTGCTAAGTAAAGGAAAAAATATACTACAGTTCAAAAGTTTGGCGTCAGTAAAAATATTTTTAAACGTTTTTAAAGATTTCTCTTGTGCTCCCCAAGGCTGTATTTAAAAATAATATTATTACAAGTTTTAAAAATACATTTATTTGAATATATATTTTAAAATGTAATTTATTCTTGTCATGGTCATGCTGAATTTTCAGCAGCCATCATTACTCCAGTCTTCAGTGTCACACAATCCTTCAGAAGTCATTCTAATATGCTGCTTTGGTGCTCAAAAACATTTCTTATTAACATCAATGTTGAAAACAGTATTTTATTAAAAATAAGCTAGAATGTGGTTAGCTAAAATGTGTCTCGAAACCATCTAAAACCAGCCAATAGACCAGCATGATAACGCAGGGAGATGCAAGACTAGAAAACCAGCTGAGGCAGCAGTAGGATGGTCTGATACTAGAGGCAAAACACTTTGTGCTAACAAGGGATATTTCATGTTTGGTGTCATATGTTGTTGTTTAAGCTGGTTTTTAACTGATTGTGTGTCTGTTGATATTAGGAGTGTGGGTGTGATCGCCTATATGCTGGTGACAGGAGAGTCTCCCTTCGCTGGCGAGGATAAACAGGAGACCTTCCTAAATGTATCCCAGGTGAACGTGGACTACAGCAGAGAGGCTTTCTCAAGGGTGTCTGAACTGGCTGTCGACTTCATCCAGAAACTGCTGGTCAAAGCACCAGAGTGAGTGTGCCCTTGCGACTCTGATTTCAGACAGTTAGAGGAAGTGAAGCTTGTTTGCCAGTGCTGCGCAATATAATGTACACTACTGCTTGTAGATGAAGAGTCATATGATAAGTGCTATGGGAAACTCTTTCCCACTTACAGAGTGGTAATTATTCTAGGTCATATGATTTTATTTTGCATAACAGAGTTTTAGAAATTAAGTCATTTCAGTAGGCTTACAAATTAACTTGATCCAATGATCACTCTTATATGGCTCAAAGTACTTTCTGAATATTGACTTTCCCCATCGCCATAGATTGTATAACTATTGGTTATCACAAAGTATAAAGTCCACGTTTCATTTTCTTTT